>NC_084538.1:13351125-13363625 GCF_024500275.1 Phycodurus eques | reverse complement strand
GAAAGTCTCCAATGTGATTATTAAAAGTGCCTTTGTTCAGTTCTTTGAGCATATCAGGAGCCAAAACACCACCAGAAAAACTCATCATGACCGCACTGCCCTGCTATACATTTTTCTGCCCTCGGAAGATGCTTGAGACATAAACCAGAAAGTAAAAGTTCTGCTCATGCTGCCAAATGTGGCCTTGATTGCTTAGATTTTCAGGAATAATACTGACTTCCTAACTTTTTGTTTTTGAATAAAAGCCATGAGCCTCCATGACATTTGAGTTAACCCCCCCCCCCCCCCCCCCCCAAAAAAAAAAAAACAGTACATTTAAGAGGTAAGGACATTATTTTTACTTTTTCCCCAGAATTATGTAACAGCAACGCAGGCTTATGCAATGTGGCAGAGAGACTGAGTTCTTTTTGTAGTAACAATAAGACAAATGTGTTTCCAGTGCAGACAGACACTCTTGATAATGGGGTGTCAGGCCAATTTCTACCGTGTGAGAGTGGGAAGCCGCCTAATTGACGTTCCTATCGTAATCCCAGTAATTTTTGAGCACTCAGAGGAAATATTCCTGTGTCCTATTAGTGTCCCATCCACCATGTGTGCGGAACATAATTCAAGAGAAGATAATAGAAGATAGAGGGCCGCTGCGGCTCAGTTGGTAGAGCAGATTGTCCAATGACCGAAAGTTCACCAGTTTGAATCCCAGCTCTGACTGTCTGAATGTCGAAGTGTGCTTGGGCAAGACACTGAACCTTGGATGGCAGCAGCTGTCCATTGGTGTATGGATGTGTGTGTGAAAGGGTGAATGTGAGGCTTTGTAAAATGCTTTGGGCGCTGTGATGGTGTAGTTAAAGCGCTATTATATGTCCAGCCCATTTACCATTTAATTCACAAATAAGATCATGAAATTTCTACAGTGAGAAATTTTTTATTTCATCAGCCTCATACACCCTAATGTGCAGGCACACAGCTTCACGTACCAGGGTTCCCATAGGTGCTTGAAATTCCCAAAAATTTTATCATAAAATGTTAGCATTTTACTGTTACCTTCACATTTTTTTTTCAAATTTCAATCTTGGTGTGCTTACATTGTCAGTCGCTTAATTCTCCAAATAAAAGGCAAAGCTTGCTTCAAGCAGTTTTTGTCACTCTCAGCTGAAGTATGTGAATTTTCGAGAATTACACATTGCTTGTTAAACACTAAACCGTTCAACCAATATATAATGCAGCATATACTGGCAACTGGGAATTAGCATAGATGTTACTTATGGAAATTATACACCTTCAAACAATTGCTACTTTACCACACATGGCGTAGCAACAGTTCCAAATAGATACAACAATGCACACAGGCTTATGCGCTCTCTGCTCTGTAGGAACAATGACTATTATGACTATTACTGGAGCTTAGTGGGTTTTCTTGATCGCTGAATCTCTTGCAGTAGTTCTGCGTGATACCTGGCATGTTATGGCACTACACTGAAGGTGTGCAACTCTAAATTGGGACTTGCCTTTTCAGTATACTGTCAAAACCCATAAAAAACACTCTACTCACGAAAGTCAATTTGTTCAAAATCATTTCACACAAGTTTGTGATATAGCGAGGGACGTGAACAATGAACCGCAATATAGCCGGGGAACACTGTAATCAATACATTATGAAAAATGGAACAATGAATCAATAGTGAATTGTCCTCAAATTCTCCCTTTGTGAAAAATACATAGTTTCAATATGATTAGGTAAAATAATATTGGATAATATGTTTGATTTTGACCTCCGCAAATAGTGTCAGCCATTGTGCTGGTGTTATGTTCTTCTGTGTGTGTTAAGATGCGAGAGCTGCGTGGAGATGCTGTTTGTCCGTGGGTCCAGCAACTGTGTGCAGTGCGACACGCCCCTGAGGAAGAGCAACTTCCGCGTGCAGCTCTTTGAGGACCCCACCGTTGACAAGGAGGTGGAGATCCGCAAGAAGGTGCTGAAGATGTGAGTGAACGAAGGAGGGAGGGTGAGGGGTGTGGCCATGGTGTGTTTATGTGTCATCCCGTGCCTCCTCCCACTTCTTAAGCCACCTTTGTCTTCCTCATTACGTTGTTTGTTTTGTAGACAATGAGTCTCTGGGGTCGGGGGGGCGGGGGTAGTCAAGCAGGAAGGCTCTTTCCCTGCCAGGTTTTTTTTACTGGGTTGCCCCTCCCTGCCCCCCCCACCCCCCATCTCATCTGTTCTTTAATAGCCCCTTAATTGACATCTAATGTGTGTCTATTAGGAAGAATTCAGACATGCTATTATAAAATGGTTGATTTAATGGGGATATTAATGTCTGCACGTATTTGCTTTCTTCTGGTTTTGTCTCCCTCTGCAGTTACAACAGGAGGGATTGTGACTTTCCCAGCCTGAGAGAATATAACGACTACTTGGAGCAAGTGGAGGACATCGGTACAAGCACTGACTTACTAAATGCTCACTGTACAAGTCTGCTAAAAGGATGTTTCCAGCCGCCGTAATGATTTCTCCCCAGCTGCATAGAGAGATGTTTAACAGGCATTAGTGCATGCCAACCTGGGTCATAGATCACAGGATAGAGCTGCCAATGCTAACAGATCATGAATGCCAACATCCCATAAGCTTTTAGCCCTTAGTAGTGCATGAGGCAGCCTCAAAGTTTCTTTTGGTCCAAGTGAGGATTTGCAATGTTTTTGTGTGCATTTCAGTATTACTTACTGAGTATTTGTTTTCTTTGGCTCTTCTGTAGAATTTAAAATGACAGTGACTGCAGCTTGTCTACATAATTCGAGTTGGCTGTGATGGACAGATTCAAGTGCTTTAATCATGGTTTGTCTCTCCTGTCTGTGCAGTGTTTAACCTTACAAACAATGTTGATGTGGAGGACACCAAACTGAGGATGGAGCAGTACCAGCGGGAGAACAGAGAGATAATCCAGAAGAATAAAGCGAAGCTTGTATGTAAAGAGTTCATTTATTATTGAAGAGTTTTGCGGTTAAATATAAACAATAGGGGAATCTTCCCTGTATTTTCTGTCCTTTAGGTCTTCACTCCCTACCCATGTTATTAGGATACACCTGAAAAACATAGTGAGATCCAGAACAAGAGCTTTATCAGAATTTGTGCTATAACAAGGAGAATAAGGCTTCAGATATGACATTATTGTCTTAGTTGTAGATTGCGGTGGTATACACATCCAGTATATAAAACACCTATGGCTTGTAACCAAAACATTAGAAACACTTCTTGATATGACCTGTTTCAGTTCTAAATCCACCTACAACCGAAAAGAACAAATTGAGCATTTGTATATTTTTAAAGATGGAATTCTTAATAGAGCTCATCTATTGCATCTCATAAGATCGTGGGACACTTAAAGATGGACCCAGTGAGTGTATTTTCTGCAAGTCTGTCCTGGAACTGAGAATTATTTTCTGTTTACCAGTATTTTTTAGTGAGTGGTTAATTTATGATTGGTAGACTTATTGAATCCAACTCACCTGACTCTCTTCAGACTCGAGAGCAGGAGGAACTGGAGGAGCTGCTCCTGCTGGAGCAGCAGGGCAATGAACAGCGGAGACTGGATGTGCTACAGGAGGAGCAAAGGCAGCTCCTGGCCAAAAAGAAGAACAAGCAGGCTCTTCTGGATGAACTGGTGAGAAGTAGACACGTCGCACAAAGAGTACGCCAACAGAATTTCATGTCTGTCTCGTTGCGCAAATATGATTCCTTAAGAGCTACCACATTATGACATATATATGTTCCATTAGACACACACACACACACACACACAAACACCCTGAGGGTTCACGGTTGATCATTAAGAGCTTATTACCAGTCATTGTGCTGCTGGGTGCATTGTTCCCATTCTGTGATTCCAAAGCCTCTTGGCTCCATTGTGTTGAGCTGCAGGCTTTGGAACTGATTGTTCTTTCAGTGCGGCCTGCTCTAGCACCATCACAGATAGCAGGTTAAGCTATGTGTTTGTTTGTTTAAGGCACAGGGCCTGTCCACTGTAGGCAGATGAGATCAGCGCTCAGCCCCCTAGGGGAACCCTCCTGGGTCCTGACATCTGTACATCCCAGCATCCCCCAAACACATTGTTCTGTCACTGCCATCACACCCACATACAAACTCAGTAAATGTGATGCCTTTTTGGTGGTTCCTCCTCAACTTGTGGTTAACAAGCTGCTTCACTAGCAACTTGATTATTTTCACCTAATCTAAAGATTAGAATGAAACGTCGGGAGGGCAGCGCACCATCAACACTGTGTATAGTGAGGATGGGGCACTGCTGACTTTGACTCGGGACGTTGTGAGGCGGTGAGGAGAATACTTCAAAGACCTCCTCAATTCCACCGACATGCCTTACCATGAGGAAGCAGAGTCTGGGGTCTCTGAAGCGGGCTCTCCTACCTCTGGGGTTGAGTTCAACGAGGTAGTTAAAAAGCTCCTCGGTGGCAAGGCCCCGGGGGTGGATGAGATTCGCCCGGACTTACTAAAGGCTCTGGATGTTGTGGGGCTGTCCTGGTTGACACGCCTCTGCAACATTGCATGGACATCGGGGACAGTGCCTCTGGATTGGCAGACTTGGTTGGTGGTGTTCCCAGAGGGGGTGTTCCAACTACAGGGGGATCACACTCCTCAGCCTCCCTGGTAAGGTCTATTCAGGGGTGCTGGAGAGGAGGGTCCGTCGGGAAGTCGAATCTCAGATTCAGGAGGAGCAGTGTGGTTTTCGTCCTGGCCGTGGAACAGTGGACCAGCGCTACACCCTCGGCAGGGTCCGCGAGGCTGCATGGGAGTTCGCCCAAGCAGTCTACATGTGTTTTGTAGACTTGGAGAAGGCATTTGACCGTGCTTCGGGAGTATGGGGGTGCCAAACCCCCGGCTACTGTAGGACCAGTGTCAGAGTTTGGTCTGCATTGCCGGCAGTAAGTCGGACTCGTTTCCGGTGAGGGTTGGACTCCGCCAAGGCTGCCTTTTGTTCCTAACTTTTATGGACAGAATTTCTAGGCGCAGCCGGGGTCCGGTGTGGTGGCCTCAGTATTACATCTCTGTTTTTTGTATATGTTGGGGTTCTGTTGGCTTCATCAAGCTGTGATCTCCAACTCTCACTGGAGCGGTTTGCAGCAGAGTGTGAAGCGGCTGGGAGGAGAATCAGAACAATGAATCTGAGACCATGGTCCTCAGTCGGAAAAGAGTGGAGTGCCCTCTCCGAGGTCAGGGATGAGATCCTGCCCCAAGTGGAGGAGTTCAAATGTCTTGGGGCCTTGTTCAAGAGTAAGAGAAGAATGGAACGGGAGCTCGACAGGCGGATCGGTGCAGCGTCTGTAGTGATAGTAACAGACTTTGTATCGTTCCGTTGTGGTGAAGGAGCTAAGCCGTAAGGCGAATCTCTCTATTTACCAGTCGATCTACATTCCTACTCTCACCTATGGTGACGAGCTGTGGGTCGTGACCGAAAGAAAAAGATGCCGGATACAAGCGGCCGAAATGAGTCTCTCCCTTAGAGAGAGAGTGAGAAGCTTGGTCATCCGGGAGGGGCTCAGAATAGAGCCGCTGCTTCTCCGCATTGAGAGGAGCCAGACGAGGTGGCTCGGGCATCTGTTTAGGATGCCTCCTTGACGCCTCCCTGGTGAGGTGTCACAGGCACGTCCCACCGGGAGGAGACCCCAGGGATAACCCAGGACACGCTGGAGAGACTATGTCTCTCGGCTTGCGTGGGAACGCCTTTGGATCCCCTTGGAAGAGCTGGAGAAAGTGGCTGGGGAGAGGGAAGTCTAGACTTCCCTGCTTAAAGCTAAGCCCCTGCGACCCGACCTTGGATAAGCGGAAGAAAATGGATGGATGGATGGATGGATGGACGAACGTTGGCACCATATGTTTACACACAGGTTAAGTACATATAGTCTGCAAAGTATAATAATGTGACTTCATTCTTGGCCAGTTATGGTTTGTTTGGAAAAACTAAATCGTCCTAGTATATCTTTTTAACAAGCTCTAAGATCTTAGACAGGCAGCAGAAGATTCAGATCCAGTTGTCTTGATCCAAGGCATCAAAATGTGATAAGATCCCACATAAGCACACCATAATTACAACCAGATCTGATGAGGTTTGACAGAGATATATGCCTCTGAACATGTTGGTTAGTATAGTCCATGTTACATTTAAATTGCTACCAAATGCAAATTTGGATTAGTTCCAGATGTAAGTAGCTTTTAAATTACAGTATACAGTGTAACCTTGTATACAGATAGCAGAACACATTCTTTAAGTTGAAGAGGATTTGATTAAATTGATTTTAAAAAATGACAGAGGTGTAATTTTGTTGTATTAGTTTTACGCTAATAAAAAATAGGTTTTTATGAATTGTAAAATAACATTTAATCTCATGCCATTACTAATGTGATAATTTTCACAATTAAGTAGGAACATTCTTGGAAGAAAATCTTATAATAAGTGTGGGTCCATACTTCCAAAACTATGGCCTTAATATTGGACACGAAGCACAGCAATGAAAACAAAACCACTTTGATGGAGATCCCAGGACATGTCAGTACTGGAAGCTGTTAAATTAGTTTAGTTTATCTTAAATTAGTTTATCTGTAAATACAAAACTGACCTCACATGTCCAAACCATCAAAAATGTCCTACCTAATCAGTGAACTACATGTCCAAGTTTGTGTTTGTGTTTAAACATCTGCCCTAAACAACACATCACTGGAGACACTGAAAGCTTCGACCTTGCAGCTAATGGAATCGAGGTGGTGCAGCACACTTGACGCAACCGTTTTTGTTTCCTCAGGAAACGTCTCAGCTCCCTGCCTCCCTCTTGCTTGCCCAACACAAAGCCCGTGTTTCCCAGCTGGAAACAGAGATCGAACAGCAGAAACATGTGGTCAAAGCCACCAATCACTTTTCAACAGGAATTCAGATGGTGAGTGTGACCCACTTTTCGCCATTTATTTTTAGTTTAAGTGAAATAAAATTAAAAAAATTAAAGAAAACGAAACTTCAAATAAACTGTAGTGTTGAATCAAAAGACTAGAGAAGGTTGTTCCCTTTTCTGGTTCTCCTTCACTGGAAGAAAAGGTTCTCACTCCTTCCGTCATGTCATCACATTGTTCTGAGCCAAAACTGGGGCCCAAAGACAGAGAGACCTTGTAAATCTGGCCCCTGTAAGCTTTCCATGCCTGCAGAGACCTTCCATTTTGCTGCTATTCTAGTTTCCAGTCATTTGTTTTCATTTTACTTTGATGAGACAGGCTGTGTCATCACCTGAAGCCCTCCCCAACAACCCTCATGAGGAGCACTTCTATTCCCACAGTTCAGTGATGCATGGGAGAGATATCTGCAAGGTTGTCACCTATAGGCTCCTTCTGGATCCAGTCTTATCTCATTAGCAAGTTCATTTTTCAATGAAGTTCATCACGTGATACCATTCTACCATGGTTGTTGTTCATCATCAAGATCAAAAGAACTGAAGTGTTTTCACCTTCTTTTTCTACCACACAGCTAAACTTGCTGATGGAGAGAAACAGTGTTATTATGCTGCTTTTGGTTTCTTCTGCGGTTGCAACCCCCACTCCAAGCCCTTAATTTATTTTCACTCTACCATCCCTAAGCTCTCTCCATACATATGCTCTGCTCAGCTGCAAGTTGGGCGAACATGTGGGTTTGAATTTTCCTTCACCTCAGAGTCCAAAAGCATGACTTGTGTTTGACTTGGTAAGATTTCAGCACAGAGTGGCAAATTCTTGCAGATTGCTGGAATTCATTTATCTCTTAGGTTGTGGTCCCTTATTCCAAAATGCATTTGAGTTAGAGGAAACACATCAGCAAAGCTGGTCTGTCTTTCGAGCACTTAGAGTGATGCCAATTAGTGCTTGGGAAAATACACTCTTTGGTGTAAGTAAGACTTAGACTTTACACCGATCTGATCGGCCTGATCGTCGATAAATAGCATTTTATGCTGATCGGATTTAATGTCATAATTCGCCGATCCGATCATTTTCTCCACGTCACCATCGTGTACTATATATTTGAATTCAAATGCTAGTTTATTTTTAGTATTGTCGTGCGTCTTTTGACGTAGTACTGTAAATATCTGACAACCAATAAAGTTATTTAAAAAAAAAAAACATGTCGGCGGTGTGGAACAGACAACACGTCTGAGACAGAAAACATGTAATGCGTGGATCAGACTAAAAGACAAATTTGGTCTTTCGCGATTGCACTATGTCAAACTACTGCAATAAAATCCTGTATTCCGGTACCACCACATCCCTTCTTTTACGATCACTGGGCTTTATGTTGTCAACTCATAAACGCGACCGGATACAGTCATTACCATGGCGACGACATCGCGGCGTGTGTATTGTAAGAACAAAATGGGGAAAAAACGTGTGCTGGCGGTCACCAGTGCTCGGAAGATTACATTAATTTAAGGTACGCTTGAGGTATGTTCAAGTACTTTTAATATGATACGACTCGCGAGCAGGAAACAAAACGTTATGTAGCCTAGCAAGCTAGTGCTACCACTAACGGTTGTACGTAAATATGCCGGCGTGATGTCGAATCATGCTCTGATGTTTCACTGTGTGTGAAGTAATTTAATTACAATAAAGTAATGCAACTACAGTAAGTTTGCTTCCATTATTTCTGTCATGTTGTAATGTTGGTTTGACCTGACTGATTAGAATACATGACCTGACTAGAGCAGTGATTTCCAACCTTTATGGAGCAAAGGCACATATTTTACAATTGGAAAATCTCTCGGCACACCAGCAAACAAAAATGTCACAAAAAGTAGATACAGAGTAATTACTGTATGTAATTACTGTAATTACTTCCTGCCATCTCATAGAAGAGCATTTATTTGTTCTGTGTCACTATGCCTCACTGGCATAAATAGAGAAACAAAGATACATTATTTCTTGTAAATGAATACTTTTTTGAACAGTTAAGTAAAATTTGATAATTGCCCACAGCACCCCTGAAGATTGCTCATGGCAGACTAATGTGCCACGGCACACTGGTTGGGAATTACTAGACTAGAGAATGAATACTTAAAGATACTCAGTATACAGTACACATGTATATACAGTAAATTAACAAGTCATTTAAATAGACACATTACTCCATCTTGTGAACGGATCGGTTATCGTTTTTTTAAACTCGATGATCGGTGATCGGCCCCAAAAATCCTGATCGTGTAAAGCCTAGTAACTATGGCACACCTGATCATTACACCCAATTAAATGTGGAACAACATATAGAGTTACCAAGACTATTGTCCATGTAGTGATTTTGTTTTACAAAAGGATTCAGTAAAAACTCAAGTATGGTCAGTAAAAAAATCATTGCTCTATATGGGAGCAGCGCATAGCAAAATAACCCTTTAAATTTTGGTAGAGCCCATTGAATCAACCTTCCAAGCCAAATACGTGGTTGAGTATTATAAACGTATTTTTGTAATGGTTCGGGTGGACAGAAGCATAAACATGGTACTGTTCTGGCATGCAAATTACAGCTTGTGTTTTAGGCATTTCTGCAGCACTGGCAATGCGGATCTTTTTGACTAAAACACAAGATCATTGTCCTCTAAACCCCAAATACACAAAGCTGCATAGTCATGATATTTTTCTGTTATGCTAACATAATACACAGCGAGAGTAAAACGTATTTTATTTTTAAATCCTCAGTGAATACTGTAAACAATCTTAAAACAAAATTCTGGAAGATTTGTTGCAATTTGAGTGTTAATCCAAATACGAATTGTTTAACCCTGGCGGAGAACAATCTCTGTTTCCTGGCATTCTGGTTGATGTTGTCATTGGATAATTAATCAATATGTTTGTTTTTGAAAATATAAAGATTTATTTCAGAAGAAAGGAACGTTTAGTGTAAGAAGAAAGCAAACAGTGGGCGACATGAATTTAACAGTTGGCTCATTTTATGGCCTCTAATTTTATCAACCGTGTTGATGTGCAAGTTCATCTGTCACACAAGTAGAAAGTCATCACTAACCCTGCCACATGCAACACTTTAGCCTCCCTCCTCTCTTGGGCCAAGGTGAGCTGTCACTGGTGGAATGACATATCTGCCTGTGTTTGAGCCCACCAATCCGAGGAACGTAAAGATGTGGAGGCTCCAGTCTTTAAATAAAGAGTGCTCTAATGCAGCAGCTGTGTCATGTTGTTGACTGGGAACATGCAAGCAAACATCTAAGCCTGCTCTGTACTTTGGGACCCCAATGTGGTACAACTATTCTGGTTGAGTCAAAAGCTGTCAAATAGATGCTTGATGAAGTGAGACCATTCAAATGGAAAGTTGCCTAGTCCCAGGTGTGAAGTAAGGCTTGGGATGTGCCTGGTCTTGCCTCAGGAATGGCTTGGAAATTGCACGCTAATCCATCACTTTGTACTGGCACTATTGAAGAAAGACGCACGTATACGGCGGTGTGCAAGTGAATGCACACAAGCACACAACACAACCCTG
Organism: Phycodurus eques; assembly: GCF_024500275.1. Taxonomy (NCBI): domain Eukaryota; kingdom Metazoa; phylum Chordata; class Actinopteri; order Syngnathiformes; family Syngnathidae; genus Phycodurus; species Phycodurus eques. Next base: position 13,353,129 of record NC_084538.1, on the reverse strand, counting down.
TCTAGTCTGAGTAAACATCTTTTGAAGAATGAATTGCTCACTGATATCAAAAGAGAATGTCTGCATGGGAGGCAGCCAGTTTGTCCCTGTTTAAACAGGTTACTTGTTTTTGTCTGACACATTAAACCACTCTCAATGCCAAGCAATGACAAGTCCTCTCTCTTGGCACCTGCTGGTCGACATGAATTTATGATCATTAACATATAAATTACAGGTTTGTGCAACGCGTGACTTATGACGCCTGGTTTCAGATTTGTGTTTAAGCTTCGTTTGTGCCAGGAAAGTTGTGTCAAGTGTGTATTCTAGCTCCGGGTGTGTATTTGGGGTTCAGGACTCATCCTCGGCTGCTTTGTCCCATTCCTCCGAGTTTGACCAATGGAGAATTGCTCTAGTCTAGAGCCGCTTTCAGAGGCATCTCGAATGAAAGGTTCTTGCACTACTATTGCCTGATCCACTTGTCACAGCAGCAGAGCAGCTGACATACTTTACAAGGCCGCCATGGGCACCCAGTGGAAGCAGCAGGGACGCACACAATGCACATGTACAGTTGGGCAAATGTGGGTGGCAAGTTTATCCCTAAACATAGATGTGTAGCTGACTTAAATATCCTTGGGTGCTCTCTGGCATTATTCTAGTAGATGCGTATAGAAAATACAAGCACAACTGCAAACACTCACTTGCTGTTCAATCACGTTTGTTTTGTTTTTGTTAAATTGTCCTCTACAGTGACCTGATTGGAAGATACAATTGTTAGCGTAGGCTCGAGCTGAGCTTGTCTTTTCTCTAGCAGACTGGCCCGACCTGTTCTGCCTGAGAGGTGGTTGTTACATACTCCCCACCCCCCTTCAAATCCCTATTATCTCACAACCTTCAATGTTAGTTTTATTTCCTTTTGCCATTATTTTTGAATTACTCTATGTAATGTTGTCACAAATAACTTGTTTTGTGTATTTTTTTTTCCTTATTGGATTAGTGGAAGTCCGGTTGAACACTGCAGGGATTTTTGATAGCGGGGGGTCAGCTCACAGGCTAAAGAGAACTGTCAGCTGTGATTGGCACGAGCACATGTGGGCATTCACACCTCTGCCCCTGCCCCTGGCTTGGTCCTCTTTAGGATGGCCTCAACAACGCTCGCCTACGTCTCAGGCAAGCCCAGTCCGGCAGGAAAAGGACTTGTCAGGTTTAAGAGCTTTGCACTGGGGCAGCTGCCTCTGGTGATATTGTAGGTTATATTTAAATGTGTAAGGCGAGGGGCGACCAGCTTTTACACTTGCTACTTGCTGATCAGATGTCATTTTTGTATGAATGGAAAAGCTCTGGACACTATGTGGACAAAAATCTTAAACACACCTTCAAACACTGCAGGACTTGGAGTAAGGCTGTGTCTGTGGGAATTTTTGTCTATTTATCCTGAAGAACATTTGCCAAAATCAGAAGTTGTGGTCAGGGCTCTCAGGATGTTCCACACCAAACTCATCCAAGCATGCCATTATAGACCTTGGTTTGTGCACAAGGTCACATGGGACATAGAGGACATGCTGGAACAAAGAAGGGCCTTCCCCGAATTGGTCCCACATAGTTGGAAGCAGGAAAAGTCTGACTTGGGAGGGATATAATAATGGATTAATGGATTGTTGGTTGATCACATCTTGAAGCACTTGAGCTGAAATAAAGTGCAATACTGGCTACAACCAGCAGGGGCGTTGTTCAGTCTCAACTTGTTTGTGGTCTAAAGAAGATCAACATGACTCAGTTATGGGAAGTTGAGCTACAGCCAAAGCAGACCTTCATTATGGCACAACTCCTCCAGGCAACATTATTCTGTTCAGTAGAACACTCACAAAGAATTAGGAGTTCAGAACTAACGGGCTAACAAAAATTTGCATCGATGTTGCGTAAATTATAAGCCTTCAAACAACTGCTGCTTTAACACACATGAAGCAGCAACACGTACACACGTCATACAACAATACCCAAGGCAAATATTCTCTCTGCTTTGTAGGA
>NC_084538.1:13211125-13343625 GCF_024500275.1 Phycodurus eques | reverse complement strand
TTTGCTTCTACCCATATGATCAAAACATGAAGTATTATCTGTATTTTGTTAGTTTTTTTTCAAATAATTATTTTGAAGTTAACCACTTTATTTGAACATGTAATACTTTCTTTTTATTTACTTGCTCTTATTTTGAAATTCACAGCCCTACTTTTATTTGCTAAATGAGATTACCGGGCAGAATTTGTGATGTGGGTACAATTCTTAAAAGAAAACATGAAGGACCAGGCGAAACACATTTAATTTTATTTTAATGGGATTCAAATTAAACTGTCAAGCATTTCAGAAAAGGATGATCATTAAACAAAACAAAGAAATTAATGATAGCTGTTGTTCAGTCATCAGTCGTATTTAAAAAAAATAATAAATAAATAAAATAAATTTAAAAAAATCACAAATTCTGCCTGGGTATGCAAACTTATGCGTACAACTGTACATATAGACAGTCATATGTACCCCTGTCATATTGGAATGAAAGTGTAGCCTACACCCTTCATAACCTGTAGGTGGCGGTGGCATACTAGAATGAAAGTTCACACCTTTTTTATAACCTCAAGGGTGCGGTGGCATATTGGAATGAAAGTGTACAGCTTTTTCATAACCTCTAGATGGCGGCATTTATAAAATGTGAAAGTTTTTTTTCATTCATCTATCCATTTTCTGAGCCGCTTCTCCTCACTAGGGTCGTGGGCATGCTGGAGCCTATCCCAGTTATCATCGGGCAGGAGGTGGGGTACACCCTGAACTGGTTGCCAGCCAATCGCAGGGCACATACAAACAAACAAACATTCTCACTCACATTCACACCTACGGGCAATTTAGAGTTGTCAATTAACCTAGCATGCATGTTTTTGTGATGTGGGAGGAAACCGTAGTGCTCGGAGAAAACCCACCCAGGCACGGGGAGAACATGCAAACTCCACACAGGCGGGGAAGTTTTTTTTCATTTTCTCTTATACCTATGTATAATGCGCAATATTGACTTTTGACAAAATTTTTTTGGGGGGGGGGGGGGGACATTATACACGAGAAATGACGGTACTCGGCTCTACTGACTATGAGCGCATTTTCATTTGCAAAATGAGGTATTATTTTTTTAGTACTTTTATTAGCTGCGATTTAAACCACACGTGGTCACTCAAACAGATTCATCATACCATTGTAATATTTTAGGATACATGACTAGAAATGACAAAAAAAAAAACACCCAAAAACTACTATGCTCATGATACCCCTTTGCTGTGCCTGCTGTGGAATGATACTCTGCAGTCTTTGCTGCAGCGGCCTATCTTCTTGCTGTCTTCAGTTTGTCTCGTGGCCAATAGCCACGTGCTGAGAAATAAATACAGCGACCCTTGTTCTTCTCCATTGTTGTTGTTCTTGAGCACGTCCCGTTCCGCCCAATGCATTTAACGTGGCGTGGTTTCCCAGTATAGTTTGTTTTTAAGACTGCCCCAAACAGAAACTAGTAGAGTCATGTTGGTACTGTGGAGTGGAAAACCGTTGACTCTCAGCATGATACAGTACAGTACTGCACCACTGCAACCACAATCAGAAACATATTATTAAATGACTACCTCTTTGACGGTAAATTGATACCTCTTTGACAGTGTCAATCAAAACAGAACATTATATCAAAATCAACCAAACTCCTTGTTGATGACTATTTCATGTTCAGGTGCCCAAACCGTAATGAGTAAGAAGAAAAAAAGTAATCAAATCAAAAACAGTACAAAGGTTGGCAGGCAAAACTCTTTATCTAAACCAGTCCGTCAGGAATTTTTTAATGCTGTGCTTTGATTAACCACAAGCCTTTTAGTTTTTTTTCTTCTGTGACTGTGACGTAGTTTCTACTGCGTACCAATGATGATTATTGTCCATTCTTCAAGATTATTTGTCTTTCTCTCACTGTTTTGCTTTTTCCACCCCCAACTCCCTTTTCAGCGTCAGACTGTATCTCTACAAGCTGTACCCAAGTTAGAAGAAGCCCTTTACCACTACAGGCCACTTCAGATTGAAACTTTTGGACCACCGGTGCCAGAACTGGAGCAGCTGGGAAGACTCGGGTAAAAGTTTTTTTTACACACGCAAACCATTTTCAGTTCCATAAATAGCAGTCAAAGTTTAAAAAAATAGTAAAACACAAGGAAAACATAAGGTAATGTTAAATTGAAATTAAATAGTGTTTTGATTGATAAATTGTCTTTAATCTGCACAACACTTAATTTGTGTATATATTGAGTGGTTAAGCATACATAAAGAAAGTCTTTGCAATGGTTGGGTTATTGGTAGGCAAATACCGTAATGTTTTGTGTAATGCAAATTTTTCCCCCAAAAAATTTTCAACAGTCAATAGTGCTCATTATACTTAGGCAGATGTGGGTAGTAACGAGCTACATTTACTCAAGTAACATTTTCCATAAACTGTACTTGTCAGAGTACTTTAAATGCAGCATACTTTTTACTTTTACTTGAGTATTTATGTGAAGAAGGATCGATACTTTTACTCCGTTACAATGATCGACATCCTGTTCGTTACTTTTATTTTTCCATTCCTGCGTGTGCTCGTCTATTGTTAGACTCTATATTTGACTTTCACAGAGGGTGCCCGTTGCGCCAATCAGACGACACAAGGCAGCCACATGACCGCGCACGTAGCCTTCGCGAGCCAATCAAAATGGCTCATTTAAAAAAAAAATTTTATGACTACTTTTTACTTGTCATATTATTCTAAAGTAACAGTACTCCAACTTGAGTACAATATTTGGCTACTCTACCCACCTCTGTACATACGTATAGGAGAAAATGGAAAAAAACTTTCACATTTTATAAATGTATGTCGCCATCTAGAGCAGTGATTTTCAACCTTTATGGAGCCAAGACACATATTTTACAACTGAAAAATCTCATGGCACACCAACAAACAAAAGTCACAAAACGTGGATACATTAATGACTGTATGTACTTCCTGACATTAAAAGAAGAGCATTTATTTGTTCTGTCTGTCACTATGCCTCACTGGCATAATTAGATGAACAAAGATAATGTTTTTCTTGTAAATAAATAATTTTTTGAGCAATTAAGTAAAACTTGATAATTTCCCACGGCACACCTGAAAAGCGCTCACGGTACACTAATGTGCCACGACACACTGGTTGGGAATCACTGATCTAGAGGTTATGAAAAAGCTCTACACTTTCATTCCAATATGCCACCACCACATAGAGGTTATGAGAGAGGTGTACACGTTCATTCTAATATGCCACCACCACCTAGAGTTTATGGAAAAGGTGTAGCCTACACTTTCATTCCAATATGACGGGTACGTATGACTGCATATATGTACAATTGTGCGCATAAGTTTACATACCCTGGCAGAATTTATGAAATATTGTGTTTTTAAATACGACTGCTGACTGAACAACAACCATCATTAATTTCTTTATGGTTATGTTTTGGGTTGGGCATCGTTTGAATTTGAGCGATTCCGATTCCTTAGTTCGATTCCGATTCCTAACGATTCTCGATTCTGATTCTTTTAGGGGGCTGGGTCAAAATCTTTTGCATGGTTTAAGTAAAGCGTGTCCAAATTATGAACATTAATTTTTTTAGCAGCCTGCAGCATAGACGCGAGGTTCTTTATAACCAGTATCAATATCAAACCTATGAACTAAAAGGCAATGTGTGTGGAACTAACCCAATTGACTTAATTAATTAAACATTAATTAATTGTTTCAGCTAAAAGTTAAATATATCATTGTTAAAAGTTATTTTAACTGTTTTAACTATTTTATTTTGTTTCACTCACCCAGTTGAATGAAAGACTAAGAAACAAACATAATCCAGATAATACTTCATGTTTTGATCATATGGGTAGAAACAAAATCATGCATTGTAAAAATGAATTATACATAGGTAGAAGGGTTTTCCAGAAATTTGAGGTAAACTTTGGGGGTGCGTATTATACATGGGTGCGCATTGTACACGAGAAATTACGGTCATGAATGTGTGCTGCTTTTGTACAAAATTACTAATTCAGTCACACAAATTGTGGAATTATTTCAAGTCACTACTTGGACATGATTATTTTCATTTCGTGTTCTGTCTGAATGGCTGTTAAATATTTAAATGTTTTGTTCACACAGTCCACGTTACATAAATTCAAAGTATTAATTTGCTATAGAGGTATGCACATTGCTGCTTTTGGTGAAGGTAGCTTGGAAGCATTTCTGATTAACGGCAAGACTGAAAGCAAATTAGCAAAGGAGAGTACCACCATAGCGCTCCCACAAGCCACCACAGTTTCTCTGCAAGAGCGTCCATTAGCACACACACACAGGAAGTGCACCCCCCTCTTAACAGCCCCTTTTGGGCCAATCAATCCAAGACGCCACTGGTCCAGTCCTCACCAAATGCAAGTCATTCATCAGTCAATTCTAGCGCCCGGCCGTCTGCACTGGAACGGACAGCTACTAAAACCCGCCCACATAGTGAGAACGGCCTGTTTTTATTGGGTGACAGGAGCAAAACAAAGCCATATTTTGGGGGAAGTGGGGGTGTGGAACATGTTCAATACTGCTTCACCCTGACGGTAACCTTCATTTGACTGAGATGTGCATCTTTCAGCGTATTTTATTTTTGTTGCCCTTCAGTCTGTGATGAACTTCAACTTGTGCAATTACCTGGAAACACAGCCACTTAAACTAAAACTTTCTGTTTAAAGAGGAAGAGTCTAAAAAGAATAGCTGTCACTTGTTCATTTTTACATTATGTATTCAGTGAAATGCTGAGGCAACGCTTCTTTCGGCGAAGCTAATCAATATGTAAATGAAACAAATAGTGTGGGTGGGTCTTTGCATCAGTGAAGGTGGACCGATGCTGGAAAAGCCACAGACAAAAATGTCTTGAGTGAGGAACTCCAGCAACGACAAAGGCTGGCCTGGTCAGATGAACTACAACTCCCAAAATGCAATGTACTGTGAAGCAAAAGCAAGGAAATAGTGCTCACACTTTAGAGCAATTTGCATATTCATCTATGTTAGACGTTTTGTGCGTGCTTGCTCAGATATACATTGATGGTCAAAGCTTGCACACGCACATAGTCAGTGACCCTCCAACCTGGTATACTCATTGAGTCACCCCTGTTATTGCACTCCCAGCATTTTGGCTATAATGGAACTGGTGTGCTGTGTGGTAAATATTCACATACGCGTAAGTGTGTGCGCGGGAAAGAATGCAGACAGGGTTGAGGGGGTGAAAAGTGAGTCTCCTGTGTGGAGTGTTGGACTCCAGCTCCAGTCTTGTGACCTGTGAAGGCAAGTATGTTTCAGCATGGATCTGCCTCTGTATGGATTTGCTGGAAGGGCTGTGAGGCAGCAGGTACTTATTTTAAAACTCGGCTGTTTGTCTTGGTCAAGGCCTGCAGTGACAGCAGCACCAGTGGTGATTTGTCTTGGATGCAGCCGTCAAGGGAGACTGGAGTACATCCACGCACTCGCACACACCCTCCCTGGTGGCTTCACAGCCTCCAGACGTTGACGCATGTACAGATATCCAGTCAATACATGGCTGACTGGGGCGCTACTTCTCATTCCCGTGTCATCATTTTGGGACCGATCAGCGAGTTTAAAAAAAAAAAACGATCACCGATCTGATCATAAGATGGGGCAATGTGTCTATTTAAATGACTTGTTCATTTACTGTACATACTTGTGTACTGTATACTGAGTATCTTCAAAAGTATTCTCTAGTCCAGTGATTCCCAACCGGTGTGCCGTGGCACATTAGTGTGCCATGAGTGATCTTCAGGTGTGCCGTGGGAAACTCATCCATCCATCCATCCATTCTTCTGAGCCTCTTATCCTCAAAAGGGTCGTGGGAGTGCTGGAGCCTATCCCAGCTATCTTCGGGCAGGAGGCGGGGTACACCCTGAACTGGTTGCCAGCCAATCGCAGGGCACACATAAACAAACAACCATTCGCACACACATTCACACCTACGGGCACCTAGAGTCGTCAATTAACCTACCATGCATGTTTTTGGGATGTGGGAGGAAAGCGGAGTGCCCGGAGAAAACCTACGCAGGCACGGGGAGAACATGCAAACTCCACACAGGCGGGGCCGGGATTTGAACCCCGGTCCTCAGAACTGTGAGGCAGACGCTCTAACCAATCGACTACTGTGCCGCCCCATGGGAAATTATCAAATTTTACTTAACTGCTCAAAAGATCTACAAGAAATAATGTATCTTTGTCCCTCTATTTATTCCAGTGAGGCATAGTGACAGACAAAACAAATAAATAATTTTCTATTAGATGGCAGGAAGTACATACAGTAATTACTGTGTATCTACTGTTTTTGACATTTGTTTGTTGGTGTGCCGTGAGATTTTCCAATTGTAAAATATGTGCCTTCAGTCCATAAAGGTTGGAAATCACTGCTCTAGTCAGGTCATGTATTCTAATCAGTCAGGTCAAATCAACATTACAACATAACAGAAATAATCAGTGCTAACTTACTGTAATTAAATTACTTTATTGTAATTAAATTACTTCACACACAGTGAAACTTTAGAGCATGATTCGACAGAACGCCGGCATGTTTACATAAAACGGTTAGTGCTAGCACTAGCTACATAACGTTTTGTTGCCTGCTTGTGAGCTGTATCGTATTAAAAGTACGTGAACATACCTCAAGCAATCCTTGAATGAAAGTCCTCTCCCGTGCACCGATGACCACCAGCACACATTTTGAAGTCAACAACTCCATCTATTTTCTACAGTATTTGTCCTCATTAGGTTCTTGGGTGAGCTGGAATCTGTCCCAGCTGACTTTGGGCGAGAGACGGGGTGCCACCTGGACTGGGTACTCGCCAGTCAAATATAAACGATCATTCACATTCATACCTATAGACAATTTAGTCCACAATTAACCTTTCATGCATGTTTTTGGAATGTGGGAGGAAGCTAGAGTACCTGGGGGAAACCCACACTCGCACAACGATAACTTCAGAACTGTGAGGCAGATGTGTTAACCAGTCATCAAGTCGGCTGCCTGTTTCTATTTCTTATGTTACTTTATTTAGCCACATGAGAGTGTCACAGAATGATGCAAAGCACTTCTACACCACTGCAAACAACCACATTAATACCGCTCTGACAGTGTCAATCACAACTGAGTGCTATCTTTCTAAAGGCAGATTATTTTTGATACATTGTTGTGCAGATGTACCTGTTTGTTAAATGTATATCTAATCAAAAAGGAAATATCAGTCTTGATTATCTACCTCCATATTATTTAAAGGTAGGATATGCTTTGTTGGTGATAAGGATTAGGTCTTGTTTCCATCCAAATTTTCTATCATTTAATTGTATTATACATTGTCAATATCATAATAATACAGTACGGTATAGACTTTTTGAGCATAATACTAAATAGTATAGTCTGTTGTAGTCCCTTAAGCCCTGTTTTTATTGGCAAAAACGAATCTAATATCAGTTCTGTTTCCCCCTCAACCCACAAAATCATGCTGCATAAATAATTGCTTTTTTGTTCAATACATTTTCCTGTATGTGTCCCATCATTGGGACACTCACCTGTGCTGTAGTACTTAAGCTATACTTCAATGTACATTCAAAGTACATTCATTTGAACTGTGTGTTTTTTTTTTTTTTTTTTTTAAACTTTACCTCTTGAGTGACCATTTGAACTTGTATCCTATGCGATAAGTGGTTTGAGTCTTTCTTGTCTGGTCTTTGCAACATCGTTGTCAACAGTATAACCACGATTAGAGTCATGAATGGTGATGGTGGGAGGGACGCTGTCTGTCTCATGTTAGATGATCTCATGTACAGCACAGAAGACCGTGAGAGAACGCTCTTTTTTTGTTTTTGTTTGAACTTGCATGTGTAGATTGTCATCTGGGGTCTGACTTTGTTTTCCACAAGAACACTTTTTGAAAGCTCCGGCTGTGTAGGTGATGAAAGGCTGAGTGAGCTCTTGGACAAGGACAAATCATAGGGGATGGTGGGGGCAGGGAAAAGAGAAATTGGCTACAGAGCGTTGAAACATTTGACTCAAACCTCAAGTGCTGACAATGAGGCCTCACCAGAACAGTTGTTTGTGTTGGCTCTGAGCACCCTGAAATTACCCATCCTTCTCTGACAGAATTTGCTCAATGCACTTGCCAAAAGACAGCATGTATAATATTTAGAGGTTTTGCCTCCTCCCCCACTTTGCCTTGCTTTTGCATAATTGGTGGAAAAAGTGAGTTTTCTGTTGGGAGTGCTTTTCAGCCATCTGCCGCTTGTTTCGATGTGATGCAGAGCAGCTGAATGAACAGTGTTTAGTCTGGGGCTACTCTCCTGGGATGCACCTCTCTACAGGAGGAAGTGAACCTTTTGTGTACTTTCTCCTACCAAAACTTGCAAGTCATAGTTTAAACTGAGATGGGCCTTAATTGTAACAAGTATCAGTCACAATCCCTGTATGGTTTAGTTTGCCCATTTGTCCTCTGGGACAGTCCCACCAGATTCAGCAGATAGCGCTGTGCTGAAAATATGGGGATAAATGTAGGGATTTCATTTCCGTGATCGACTTGGCGTAAAACAAATTAGTCAAAAAATAGTACAGTACATGAAATAAAGTAGCTACAGGTTTCTGTTACTTGTTGAGAAATATGACCATCAGAATCATCTTTATTTGCCAAGTATGTCCAAAAAAACACACAAGGAATTTGTCTCCGGTAGTTGGAGCCGCTCTAGTACGACAACAGACAGTCAATTGACAGAGAACACTTGTGAGACATAAAGACATTTACAAAAAAAACCAGTCACTGAGCAATAAAGGGTTGCTAGTTGTTTGGTAATGCTGGTGCATTTTTTGTTTGTTTTTGTTTTCACAATTGTGCAAAAGATGCAGTCCTCTAGCACTTAGAGAAGTTCGAATGACTAATATTGCAATAGTGCATGTCAACACTAGTGACAGTCCAGCAAATGTAAATAAAGTTGAACTAATGTGGAGATACTGACATGCTAACCGCTAGCCTAAAATCTAGATAAATGCTAGGTAAACTCACTTACTTTATGGGAGACTCCCTCTCTCTGAATGTTCTGATGTCCTGTTTCCATGCCAGTCTTATTATTATTATTATTATTAGTAGTAGTACTTAAAACACATTTGTTGAGACAGGCATTCCAGTGAGACTTGTTAGGATTTGTTAAATTAAATTTGTTTGATTAAATGTATAATGTTTGACTCTGTATTTTAATAATGTAGTTTGTGAATCCTCGCAGTGAGAAGTCCTATATAAACGTACTATTTATGTGTACGACATGCAGATTGTTTCACGTAGAAGTTGTGTCATTGTGGAGGTCTACGTGGATGTAGGACCTGAGCTGATGTCATGTGCTCCTTCATTAGACGACAAATCACTTGAAACTGAGTAAACAGCACCTCTGCAATGTGCTCCATTTTGCTTCAGTTGCTTCAAGACATTTTTATCCAAAAATGTATTCCATGACTATAAATTAGTCCCTTCCAAAGATATTGGAACGGCAAGGTCAATTCCTTTATTTTTTGTTGCATACTGACATGATACAAGACATTTGGGTTTCAGATCAAAAGGTGAATATGAGACAAAAGTTCAGAGTTCCAGCTTTTATTTCATGGTATTTATATCTTGATGTGTGAAACAACTCAGGACAGAGCACCTTTTGTTTGAAGCCACCCACTTTTCAAGTGATCAAAAGTATTGAAACAGACATTATTAAATTAACTTGAAGTGAATAACATTTCGTATTTGGTGGCATAACCCTTACTTGCAATAACTGCATCAAGCCTGCGACCCATTGACTTCACCAGACTATTGTATTTTACATTTGAAATGCTTTTCCAGGCCTTTGCTGCAGCCTCTTTCAGTTCTGGATGTTTCTCCCTTCAGCCTCCTCTCCAAGAGGTAAAATGCATGCTCTATTGAGTTAAGGTCTGGTGATTGACTTGGCCAGTCTAAGACCTTCCACTCCCCCCCCCTGATGAAGTCCTTTGTTGTGTTGGCAGTGTGTTTTGGGTCATTGTCTTGTCTTGTCTTGAAGCTTCTGATTAGTTTGGATGCATTTGTCTGCAAATTGCCAGACAAAATGTTTTTGTAGACTTCAGAATTCATTCTGATGCTTCCATCATGAGTTACATCATCAATAAAGACGAGTGAGCCCGTTCCTGAAGCAGCCATGCAAGCCAAGGCAATGAATGACATTACCTCGGCCATGCTTCACAGATGAGCTTGTGTGTTTTGGATCATAAGCAGATCCTTTCTTTCTCTATACTTTGGCCTTTCCATCACTTTGATAGAGGTTAATCTTGGTCTCATTTGTCCATAAAACTTTGTTCCAAAACGTTCGTGGCCGCTCTCTGTACTTCTTTGCAAAATCCAATCTGGCCTTCCGATCTTTTTGCTGATGAGTGGTTTACATCTTGTGGTATGACCTCTATATTTTTTGACTCGAAGTCTTCTTCGAACAGTGGATTGTGATACCTTCACCCCTGCCCTGTGGAGGTTTCCAGTGATGTCACTGACTGTTGTCTTTGGGTGTTTCTTCACAGCTGTCACAATGTTTCTGTCATCAACTGCTGTTGATACCCTTCGCCGACCTGTTCGATGTCTGTTGCGCAGTACACCAGTAGTCTCTTTCTTTTTCAGTACATTACAAATTGTTGTATTGGCTATACCCACTGTTTGTGCAATAGCTCTGATCGATTTTCCCTCTTCTCTCAGCTTCAAAATGGTTTGCTTTTCTCCCATAGACAGCTGTCTGGTCTTCATGTTTTCTTAACGGCAAATGCAGTTTTCACAGGTGAAATCCAAAGCCAAAAACAATCACTATCTAATGTTTAAGCAATTAATCTAAAAGGCAACACATGAGCAACTAGAAACACCCATCAGTCACATGTTCCAATACTTTTTCTCACTTGAAAAGTGGGTGAGTTCAAACAAAAGGTGCTCTGTCCTGAGTTGTTTAACACATGTATATGTAAATACCATAAAATAAAAGCTGTAATTCTGAATTTTTATCTCACATTCATCTTTTGATCTGAAACCCAAATGTCTTCAGTATACAACAAAAACAAAGGAACTGATCTTGCAGTTCCAATACTTTTGGAGGGGACTGCATTCTCAGTGATAAATTCAGTCAATTGATCGTCTAATATGCCATTGTTTCATACAGGCCTGGAATCTATTTGCGGTGGTGGGCACCTGTATCCTGGCCTGGTTGGTGGGCTGGATTTTAATAGAATACTGTAATTTTCTTTTAATGGTGCTAATAATGAAATACATTTAACAACAATAAATTGTTATTCAAACAAACACAGAATAAAATAAGACATTAAATAAAAAAAATACAATCACTAACGTAAATAACTACAAATAAATTAATGTAAACTATAATGTAAAGGGAATTTCAATAAAAATATGATTGCTTACTTAAAGAAGAAATACGGTTAAGTGTTACATTTTCTTGCAGAGTTTGCACTCTTCACTGGAGCACTGAAATGTTGCATAGGTTCCTAAAAAATATTGCAAAGCATTTCTAAATTTAAGTCCACAGGATCGTGCCCATTAGCAGATATTTTGAAGCAGGCGGCCAGGTGATCTCTTTATAAGCGATTGCGAAGTTCTGTTTTCACCTAAGGATTAATTCAAAAGAAAACTGTCAAAACTGCACCCATAGAAACATGTTTGGAAGGTTGTTTTGCTCATTAAAATGATGCTCTTATCCTATTCATTGTTGAAAAGTGAGTGTGAAAGATGCTTGATCCTTGTGGTGATATGCTGGCCGTTCCAAGTAGTCTTTTCTGTACATTTCTGCTCCAAACTCAACAAAGCCCCCCTTCCTGGGCCTTTCTTAGCTGTAGGCTTGTGCATTTTTCACAGTCGGCAAAACATCCCTAAAATGTAGCGCAATAATCAAATTCCAAAATTACCCCCCCACCCCCTAAAATAAAAATCGTTATTAATAACTTAAGATAAAATGCAGCTACTCAATTTACTGTATTGTGTCACATGACTTAAAACTGAGACATTTTGAGCCACTCTGGGTCAAATGCAGTAGTTGTGGGTTTATTGTTTGGTGCAGTCATAAAGAAAATAAATTATGACCAACCTAATTAAGTGCTGAGTCTCACCTGTTGCTTCTGAACTAGTTGACAATACAGCATGTTGGCATGTCTCCTCAGGATGAGGCTTTTTCATGATTCACTTGAAATAATCTTCGATATTCACCTGTGTGAATGAGACGTCATTCGCGTCAACGAACATGCAGAACCGCTCCATGCAATACAGATAATCGCGCGGGTTACTACTGTCTCGGCAGTAATTAAATTAAATTAAATTAAATTTCTAGCCACGTTAACAGAGAGACAACGTAATATAACATAAATTCAACCTGTTCAAACTTCTGGACTTGCTTGGCAACATATATGTACCAAGGTTTGTTTTTTTGTGTGATAGTGTTACTTTACCTTCGTTCTTCGTGTCCCTTGCGATTCGCGCTGGCGGTGCTGCTGGCAGCTGGCTCCCCGCTTTGTCTAGAACCTCTTCTTCTGGCAGAGCAAGCTGCGCATCTTGGCGGAGGCAATGCATAATGCCACTTACTAACCAGCGTTATAATGACACACTACATTCACAGCGAGGACGGACAGATAGCGGCAAAAATGGCAGCCAAAATTCACCTGTGGTGGCCCGACACAAATAAATGTATAAGTGCCCTTTGAGTTTAGCAGATGATTAGTGTGTGAACTCAGTTTAAAACATTTATGGCCTGCAAAATTTGGGCTGATTTCTTCACAGTATTCAGATTTTTTTGAATTCCTGATTTTGTGAGTTTTATGAGCTGGAAGCCCAAATTATGTAAAAAATAAACAAATAAATAATTGAAATTGTTTCAATTGTGGGTCCTGAATCTATAATCTATGAAATTTATTTTTTCTTAATGGAATTATGGAAATAAATAAACTTTTCCATGATATAAATTTTTTTTTGGGAAGGGTCTGTATGTGGGAAACCCTCTATGCTGAGTCACTGATGCTGTTTGGCAGGGGTGTCAAACTCATTTTTGTTGTAGGCTACATTGTTTATATGGTTTCCCTCAGAGGGTCATTTTGACTGTGAAACCATATACGTAAATGTTTAATCGCCTCATCATACTACTACAAATTGATGGATAACTAGTTTTGAAATCAGACGTCAATGATAATAATTTAACCATTGTTCAAGTTACTGTAAAAAGGGATTTGATAACAAAAAAATGCTTGCAGTATGACAATTTGAAATTTTGGTACAGATTTGAGCAAGAATCATGGAAGTTGATACACATGCTTTGCTTTCACGGGCTACATAAAATGATGTGGCGGCCAAGATTTGGCTCCTGGGCCTTGAATTTGACACCTGTGCTGTAGGGGTTCACTCACCTGACTTGCGCGCAGATTCAGGTCCCACTCACTGACGGTGTGAATGTGATTATGAATGGTTATCTGTCTCTTTAATTGACTGGCAACAAGTCCAGGGTGTAATGTGCCTTTTGCTCTATCCCCACAACACTGAACAGGATAATCAGTACAAAATGGTTGGCTGGATGGGTTAATAGGGTTAATATGACCATCCGTAATGAAAATAGCATAGGAGTAATTCAATTGCAAAATGAATGTGTGTATACTGTACAGTATACAAATTTTCAGAAGAAGATGGCTAAAAACCTAAGCATGCTGTTTTTAAAACAATCACATCAGTGTGTGACTGTGTTCCTTTGACTTCACTTGTCCTTTCTCTGCTGTGTAGGGCAGCTGCGCCCTCTGCCCCAGTTTACCAAGTGAATGCCTATATTTTATTGGGCTCTATTAGGCCCCATTCTGATGAGCAACAAATGACCACACGTGATGTGACAAGGAAAACTGATTCAAGCATTTTGGTTGGTCTACATTGCCTGCTAGCTAGAATGTTTGTTTAGTGGTGAAGTTTGAATGATAGATTGTCTGCGTGGTTTAGTACATGAGGGAAAACATTTTAAATGTTTTCATTTGTTTTTTTGTTTTTGTTTTTTTTTAAAAAGCACTTTAGGTCATGAGAGAGAGATCAGTGTGGTTTTCCTAGTATCTAGCCTACCTAAGTGGTCGGTGACCCACCCCTTTTATTTATTTATTTTTTAAATACATATAAGAACGTCACTGTTATGACCATACGTTCATGCACACACAAGTAAAGGATAAATCACTTGTACACACATAGACTAGCAATGTTTAACGTGTTTAAAGGACGTCCACTCCCTGCTCTAGTTGTGAGCCAAGGGTTAATGGGTCTCTGCGTGATACTCAACTCCTACTTGTGTTCTTTAGCTTAAGCAGCCCCAACGATGTCTGTGTGTTTACGTGATACGCAAGTGCACTTTTGTTAATATTGGGAGGGAGTAGTCCAGAATGTTGCCATCAGAGCCCTCAATTCCTGGCAGATAGCTTGTCAGGCATCATGGATTTGCATCTTGGAGTTAGCATGAGCACTAAAAGCCATTCATAAGGGACTTTTGTGGCTTTATGATTTTCTGTTTTCCTTCCTCTGGGTCTCTCCTCTCACTCTTGAACAGAAGTCCAAGTCAGCCATGATGTTTTTCTTTTGCCATCAAAATGCAAAGGAATTTCTGAAATCAGACATGAACGGCTTCCCTATGTATCCCACATTCTCTGATCTCCGCTGGGTGCGCATCCATGTGATGTGCCTGATGAAGCTGGAGGGCATAATGTGATTGGGAAGGGGTGTGGGGAGGTCAAGGGTCGCTGACAGTAGTGGACCTGAGGTGCAGTGCTCTGGACGTGAGGGTGCTGAGACTGACAGGACCAGAGTGATGGCACCTTGGAGAGACTGTGTGCCTCACCCAGTCACACTCTCTCGCACAAACACAGCTTTGATGCTTAAGTTATGAGCAGAAGGCTACGGCGCCGGTTTGGATGACCTCACTTGAACTCCCTCAAGAGCAGCCATCTTTGATCTACTTTTACTATAATTTAAAGGCTCATATTTTATACTCATTGGGCCAATAAAAATAGGCAGCATTGTTGCCAGAACAACTATTTATGGGAAATTGTTTTGTTTGGTTCTTGCATAACACAGGGGCTTTTCCCCTCAAATGTTGTCAGACCTAAAGTTGAACTTGGTTGCTCAGATATCTGATATCTCCTCCACTGTCAGTACACGTGCTGGTTTCTTGCGTTACAAGAGCCAGCAATCATTTAATCGCTTCTATCTCGAAACCTGGCTTTGCTCTCACAGAGGTCACAGATTTCAATTTGCATAGCCAAAAGAGATCACAGGCGCTGTCAAACAAGAGGCTGGAGAGCAGCCATTTGACTTGCAAAGCCATCCGTGTCAACGGAGCACCAGTGTCTTACCGCACATCACATGGCTTCAGCCGAGCTACAATTCTCAGCCTTTGTAGTCCTGTAGGTGTGGACCTTTCTCGTTACTAACCAGATCAAAAACAATATGGAGTGCAGCCATCGTCGAATTGTACACCCGCCCCCACCCAGGCCATTATCCTGTCTGTCTCAGTAAACAGACCATTAACAGACAGCGCCAGTAGAGGCCACATCACTATTGTTTCCCTCCCATAGATCTGTGCAAATATTGATCCTCTTGAAGTACCAGTCTAAATAAGTGTGCAGGGCAGTTGAGAAGCCTTTTTACTTGTGTGTGAGTCATTTCTGAATCGTAGCAAGTATTACACAAATGACAAAGATACATTTCTGATCTATCTACAACAGCACCACTTTGAATGTTGTTTTTTTTCCCTCTGCGGGCTACACGCCAGACGGACTAGTAGTCTCCCTCTGAGATGAAGCCAGCCAATTCAAGCCATTTCCAGCATAAAGGGAACTCCAGGTTCATTGGCGTCTTAGAGTCAATGCAAGCAAGGCCAGTACCCAGCAGAGGTGATGTCTCATGACTATTTTGAAACACAATGATATTTGTGGAGGTTCGTGAAAGCAGCTGCTCATTTGAAGGTTGCTTGCTTTTGATTTCCAGTTAGGCTATCCAAGTAATTAATGTGCACGCACACTCAACATAACCCCCCTGCTCTTCACCCTCGGGGCAAAGGGCCCGACGATGTACAGGGAATTAGCAGGCTCATTTCCCCCTATTTAAGCAAGAAAAACAAAAATTCTGTAATGTAGAGCTTACCACACACACCTAGAGGCAAGAAGTACGCACACCACCTGTATGATGTATGCATTTTGAGGCCCTTGTTTCTTGTATTTTTGCCTCCACTAAAACCCTGTCTTTCTTCTCGTTTTATTGAAATCCACCTTGCCTACCCCCCAGTGCTTCAGGTGATTTGTAATTGATACCCCCCTCTTCTCGGGAAAACTCTATTCTTCCTCTGTGTATAGATGCTCTATTCCCAGAATGTTACATCTAACTGTCAAGGTACCTTTGCAGGCGTATATGGGTGTGCCTAGGGCTAGCAGCCATTCCCAGAACAGCACATGTCCTTCCATTGTTTACAGCTGCATTTGGTTAATGACGACACTGATGTCATGTCATTCTTCTCCCTCCACAGTCCACTGGGTGCCCTCCCGCCTTCCTGTAAGCTTTTCGGGGTGGCGCAGGGTTGTCAAGTGGCAGCTCTGGAGACGAAAGAAATAGGTGCCCTGTATCAAGTAGCTCACAGGGTGTGTGATGTCCCTCTAAGCACCTCGGCTGTGCTTTGAAATAAAGCCTGTCCTAGTTAGCCAGCCTCTACTGACCCCATCAGGTTATAATAGAGACGTGCAAGACCAAGACAGTGCCATGGATGAGCGGTGACAGGTGGCAGGCTGGGTCAGGAAGTGAAACAGTCTTCAGGCACATGCAAAACAATTGGCCTTTATCATAGGGGCTGTCTGTAAGAGACAACAATAGCGCTTAGACATTATCATTAAAGCTTCACACTGTAGGGCAACGTAAAGATTCTCACTCACCCTCCATATATTGGATGGGTGTCAATTACAAGTATCAAGCAGAGCATCTGTTAACACTCTAAACATGTTGCTTTAAACTAAGTGTTAGTGATAGTTTCCGCCACTCCTCCTTCAGGAAAGCAGCCTTAGTCTGTCAGTGGTGATGATAAGACTCTTGATAAGCGATAAGAGGTGATGTAACCGCACCAAGTCCCCTTAACTCATTCACAAGTTGAACTAATCTGGTGGACAGTGGGTAGGCTAATAGCACAGGATCCTTCTCACACGCTGCCGCATCCCAGAGGAAGCTGGATTTAATGGAAAAGCGTATGGCCTTTGACCTGTGGCGCTGAAAGGCTGCTGTTGACAGATATAGTATACCTGTGAGAGTGTTTGCCTTGTCTGCAGGGTTTTTTTTGGACTGCACTGTGGCCCAATTCCTATAATGTGCTCTGCTGTATATGCCATTGGTCTAAAAAAGAAACAGCTTCACCCTTAGACAAACATGAATTGTGTAACCCACGCACGAGAGCACAAGTGCACACCGCCCGTACACACAATGTACTCAGTGTGCTGCATCTTCCACACTGGTACATTTTCTCTGGGGGTAGAGTGGTGGAAAGGAGGGGCAGATGGGGCAACCGTACTGTGAGTGAAATCGGAGCTGCTGGAGGAATGCAGGGAGGGGGTGTTTTTGGAGAGTAGGTTTTGGCAGGGGTAGACTCAAGGGGTAGGATGTGTGATTAGGGGGTGACAGCTGAGTGCTGACCCCTCCATACTGACAAATCATCTGGCAGGTGTGTGGCTCTGCGCAATGCCCCCCGCCCTCCTACCATCCTTCCCAGGCCAGGAATCCTCAACCACAGTCGGAGCTGTGCGCTAAAGGAAGACTTCCGGGCACCTTTGCCATCCAGCACACTCATGGCTTTTGACAAATATGGCACTCCTTCTGTGTCCTGTGTTTATCAGCTGCGCTCTTTGTGCACACATCAACGCACCAGTCTGAAATAAACATCCCCAATTTTACATTAAAGTAGTTCTCAGGTAGGCCAGGATTTGCCGTTGCATCTTTTAAAGACAACCTTTTTGCCCCAAAGTCACCTCATTCTGTTTGGGTCATGAATCATGTTGTTGATGAGGGAACACAACTAAAAGCGCCTCCTCTCCTTTGTAATAAAAATAAGAGGTGACCGCGGATCAGTGAGTGGATTGCGAAAGCCGAAGGGTGCTCAAGCTGAGGTCCAGTCTCAGGTCACCACTAAGACTTGAAAGGGGGGTTTGGACGTTGCATGATTTTCTTTCATAAAGTGGATTGTCTCACGATCACAAAAAAACTGAATGTGCTTTAAAACAAATAGGAATGTGGTCATATATGACAGCAGACAAACAAACTGCTTTGACAGTGAGGGTTTTGTTGGAAGGGGCTTTGATAGCGTCGTCGTCTATGTGAGTCTGCTCTGTGGTTAGTGTGTTGATTAAGTGTCTGCCTGCTGAAATAACCAGCACAGCATATTTCTTATGGGCTGCCTCTTTTCTTTTCCATCAAGCTTTCTTAATCCAATTCAAGTCAATCCGAAGAGTCTAGACAAGGGACCCAATGTCTGGTATCGTTCGTTTCCCCTCCAGATTCCCCTTTTTTCTTTGACTCCAGAAGCCACCTTGGTTCCACTGTGGGTCCAAACCTAACGAGGACGCACACATTCTACGCTGGAAATGACGTGGAACCTGCTGTAACACTTCACTACTTTTCTTTTCATTTGAAATGAGGGATGTGGCTCTGTGGTGTTTTCCAAGCAGTGGAAATTAAGAAATCTTTCAAGGAAATTTCTGACTGTTGTTAGTGATAGCAGGCACAGGTATCCAGGACTCCAGATCTAAAATGGAAAAATGAAATTGCTCAACAACGATTGAAATAACTTAAAAGAAGCAGATTGTTTTTAGTGTTGCTTATTTTAATCTAGATACTCAATGTAAATTATTCCAAATATGTATTGCAAAGAGACACAAATCACAAACCTTTCTGTCATTATGCATGCAAGTGGAAAACCCCTGGCATGTTTTGTGGTTTTGATTGCCGTCTGACACGCACACTGTGTCATTACGCTGTCTTCATCACCTGCACTCGCCCTGTCCCGTTCCCCCTAAGCGACACAATGGAGCAGTCCAAAGTGACCCATATTTACACAATAATACGAGGCTTTGAAAAGACTCATATCAAGTTGCAGCTAATGCTCCAGTGGGGCAGAGAGAGTGAAAGATGTTACCGAGCGAAACGGCTTGGGTTTCAGGGCCCTGTGACCAAAGAGCGAGTCCGGTCTTCAGGGAGAAACGGGGGGTGGAGGTGGGCGGTGAGGTGAGAGGCTGCGGAGAGGGGCTTGTGGACAGACACGTGAGGGTGTAGCTGTTGGTAGTGTTGCTTATAACGCATGTTGCCGTTTCATTTTTAGCGACTTGTACTGTTTAACACACTCTGCACTTCAATATTTGTTTGAGTACATTTGGTAATTGGTATAGTCTTGACATATTTGAATTTGTCATGAAACAGTGCACAGTTGCACCAGTTTAAGCCACTGTGGGTGTCGCAACCCACGCGCAACCCTCCAGCATCTTCCCAACTGAGAGAATCAAGAGCAATCAACAAGCACAAATACCGCTGCCAAAGCTTAGACATATTCAATTTAATTAAATGTTATTTATATAGCACCGATTCACAACAGAAGTTATCTCAAGGCAGTATACATATGGAGCAGGTCTAGAACGACTGTACTCTTCTCACACATTTAAGAGACCAACTGAAACCCCAGACTCCGCAACGGTGGGAAAGGAAAACTCCCTCTTAGGAAGAAACCTAGAACAGATTTGAGACACTGTGGAGCAGCTATCTGCCTGAGAAAGCACGATAGAGGAGAGGGAGAGTAGGCAGAAGGAGAAAGAGAGCAGCTGAGACGAGGAAGCGGTGTGTACTTTATTCTTTGTATTAGCAATAATAATGATATGGTGATTAGTAGGAATGCAGAAAAAAGTCGGTCACTGAAAATGGTACAAAAGTGCATTTTTGGTTTTTGGCCATAAGACTTTTGTCGGAGCAGCAACGCGGCCTCAACAGGATGTTGTAATGACGAGATATAAAAAAAGAAAAACACAGCCAGTGCGCAGTTGTGTACACTAAAGTGGTGAAACACAATGTGGAGCCACAGGGCCGAAAGTTCGCTTCGCATCCCCTGCCAACACACCATAACTCACTTTATTGCCTCCATGGCAGCAAATAAGGTACACTTCTGACAAGTATCATTATCACAAAGGGAGGACGACAGGAGAATGACATAGAAGCTATGCTAATTGCTAAGCCAATATGACATAGTCACGACACAATGAAATCAATGATTGGGTGATACAGTAGACTTGTCACATAGGTCTGGCTGGAACCTTGTTGTAGGGGAGAGTAACCAACTTCGAACAGCAAAATAGCAGGCAAATTAATAAGTGTCGAGAAAATAATACACAATACTGCTACACAGCCACAGAGCATGGGAACCGGAAACGAATTAGTGCGGCACCTGTGAACTGGGGCCTGTAAAGTTAAAAGTATATTATATAATAAGTATTTATAGTATAAGATAACTTTCATTAGTCCCACAATGGGGAAATTTGCGTTGTTTCAGTAGCAATAGTGGATAAAGGAATTACAAAAATAGACTATTGTCCTCCGTGCATTCACTATCCAATTTAATCTATCAGCAAGGTTATTTGTTTGTTTAAAAAATAGAGTGCTGAGTTTTAATTTGGATTTTTGAGATGAGATTAATATGATTCAGTAGACTTGCTTTTTTTAACTGCGGTTGAAAAAAAATTAGTAAAGGCTCATTAATCCATAGACACAGATATTTTTGACGATGGCACTTTGATTCAGCCTGCAACTGCGTCCGCCATTACAAGGTTGATGCTATATAAACATTAAAATAACAAATATTGAAGCCATTTTTTTTTTTTTAACAATCATAGAATAATCACTATGTTGTGCAATGAACAGAATGCAGAATTATTCTTATCTTATTACATAATATACTGCAATAACTGTCCCACGGTAATGTTCTTGACATAGTTTAAAAAAATATGGAAATTCAGATAATTTGTTCTGGAAGTGAATTTCTATCGGTTGGCAGCTCTGCAGTCATAGCCATAAGTGCAATTTTACTAATAACTGACATAACAATCTCTTTTGGCGATTCGGTTTTCGGCCTTTGGGTCCCTCATTTTTGGCTTTCGGTTATGGGCATTAATTTTCACTTCGGTGTATCCCAGGTGATTATCAGTATTAATGTTAAACGTGTAAAAGTGTTGCCATTTTTGGCTGTACTTTTTGTAGCATGCGCACCTACTACTCGTGGTAGAAATAAAGGGCGGTAGTGACATATTACAAAGACAGAAATCAAAACTGAAAAACAAGAACATTTCTATAAGTATTACAACTGCCTAAAAGTAACTGCAAATGGCATTGAAGTGGAAAGTAACTTCAGTGTGTGAAAACCTTGTGAAGACTTACAGAAAACGTTTGACCTCTGTCAATGCCAACAAAGGGTATATAACAAAGTATTGAGATTAACTTTTATTATTGACCAAATACTTATTTTCCACCATAATTTGCTAATAAATTCTTTAAAAATCATACAATGTGATTTCCTGGATTTTTTTCCTCATTTTGTCTCTCATAGGTGAGGTATAAAAATCTATGGTGAAATTACAGGGGAGAACTTCCACAATTGGTGGATGACTAAATATTTTTTTTGCCCCACTGTATAAGATGCATATTAATGTAACATTTAAAAGAACATTTATTGTGGTTGGAGTTTTGCAGTGTAGAACTGTAATATATCATAATAGGGGATTTTTGACATATTTTGGTTACCTTAATTACATGAGAGAGTAAAAGATATTAGGAACAATATGATGCAGTACAATTCAACACCACCTCAAACTACAACCACAATAATATGTCATTCATGTAGAGCTCTCTGATAGTGCCAATCAAAACTGAGCATTTTTACCTTTTGTAAAAGCAGACTATTGTATTGGATCCCATTATATCATTCGAGTGGTCATAATGTTGTGCCTGGTTAGTGACAGACCTCTGCCAAGGCAGGATTGTTCACAAAAGTGGGGAAAAATAAGTTGGGGTTTTTCCAACTTTGTTTGGTAGTTAGCAGGCGACCTTTATCCAAATCTGAATGGGTTCTTGGAAACTGTTTTTGTATTTTATGTGTTTCACCGTATCTGGTCTACTATTTCCTGTCTTACTTTATGACAATAAGCAATTCCCAGCCATGCTCCTGATTGGTCAGGGATAGTGAATGCCTCGTGCTGGTTTGTGTACACGCACTTGGATGCTGTTGGAGCTCACTGGAAGATAGAGCCGCTGACTTAATGGAGCAGAACTGAACTAACGTGGGGTGTAAGGGGTGAGCAGAGGCCACCGGGGTTGGTTTAAGAGAAGAGCTTTGTCATGATGATACCCAAAGGTGATTTTAACACATACCCCCCCCCCCACGTCTCCTTCCTCAACTTCCCAAACCCTCGCTCACACACTCACGTATACCGTTCCATGTTCTCTTTCTGCTCTCTTGCTCTCTCCTTAGGCGCAGGCCGGTATAAAGTTACACAGAGCTCTCAGCTTTCTTGGAAGGAATGACCACATGATTAGCTTGGGGATTAGATTAGCAGGAAGAGCAGACTTAGCCAGGCCGTAAATAGCCCACTTTTTTTCACCATTAAAACGGCCCAGCACAATATAATCAATAGGCAGCACTCATCGGATGCAGGAAGCCATCTGAGAAGACCTCCCTCAAGTGCTCTGAAGGACAGACTACAGCAGCTCGCAGCTAATGAAGTTATTATTAATCACTGGCCCTCCTCTTTTGAACTTGTGTGTTGTTCCTCTAGTGGCTGATGAGTGGTCTTTCTGCGCATTGACATCCCCTCGCTGCCCTTCGTCTCACTTTCAGCACTCAGTCGCGGACCATGAGGTCACACCGTGCAATGTATGACGAAATATTTGCGTCTCTACATGCTAGCAATGATACTTAGTGTGTTTCTGTGCTCTTTGTATGAATGCACCAAGTAGAGCGGACATCAACCTATGACCTTTTCGCTGTGTACTTTCTCACACATACATACGGTACCTACATTACACAGGTGTTGGGTTACTCTGTAAAGCAGCTTGAATGGCTACAGAAATCAGAGAGCCGTCTGGCTCTT
The DNA here is from genome assembly GCF_024500275.1 of Phycodurus eques. Classification (NCBI taxonomy): domain Eukaryota; kingdom Metazoa; phylum Chordata; class Actinopteri; order Syngnathiformes; family Syngnathidae; genus Phycodurus; species Phycodurus eques. Next base: position 13,320,393 of record NC_084538.1, on the reverse strand, counting down.
GATTTCTGTCTCACTTTGAAGTTTCCTGGACTCACAGGACCAGAGGCCATGCAGACAGTCACTCCTATGAGGGCTCTAGTCATGTCTGTGCGTGTGTTGTGAATGTTACATTTTGAACAAGGCAACATGTCCTCTGTACCATTTACACAAGGCCCTTTTTAACGCATTTCCTCATATGGCCAGGAGCGGTTATTTACTCGGGGATTTATTATCAGGGGTAAGGTCTTTATCAGGGAGGAGGCATTGTTCTAATATTGAATCTATATTTTTAAATAATTTCTTCCTACAAATAATATTTATTGGAATAGATGACTTTAAGTAAACAGTTATTCATACCATAGCCAGTTTCCCCCTGCCCCCACTTTAGTTTTTTGTTCGTTTTAAACACAATGAAAAGACATTTTCTAAATTTGCGAAAAAATTATACATACATATATATTCTTTGCACCATTTAAAAGTACCATGGTATCCTCTAGCACAATGTAGAGCACAGATGTCAAACTGGTGGCCCGGGGGCCAGGTCCGACCCCATTTTGTGGCCCGCGAGAGTGTGCATCGACTTTGCGTTTCTTGCTAAAATACCAAAATTGCAAATCAGCTTCACTTTTAAAAATGTTGATATTGCAAGCATTTTGTTTTGTTACTAACCCCCCTTTTAAAATACAATTGATTCATACTGTAGTTGAACAAACAGTTTTTACTGGCTTCTGATTTCAAAAGTAATTATCCATTAATTTGTGTATATGTAATAATATGAGGCAATCATATGGGTTTGCAGCCAGAACGGCCCTCCGAGTGGAACCATAACTGCGTTGTGGCCCGTGACAAAAATGAGTTTGACACCCCTGATGTAGAGCATTCTAATCAACCATACAGTTAGAACATTGGATCTGCCTCTATTGAGACATTGTATGAATAATTTTGGACAGTGACATTTTTTTTTCCAAAATGGAAAACAAATTGGAAATGGTGCAAGGTCATTGAAAAGATTGCAAAATGTTTTGTTGAAAGATATTATTTGAAGAAAAAAAAAAACTCTTAACTAAACGTCTTGCTGTCTTTTAGAACATTCCCCTGTCATCTCTAGCTAGAAGATACCCATTCGGTATGAATAATTTTGGGCTTAACTGTAGTTCAATTTACTCAACTGTAGAGTATAGCACGTCTATTGGGTGGAGGCCTTTATTTGTACTTGAACATTGTATGAAACAAAATATGTATTACCATACACAATACACCTCAAGTGAAACTGGAATTAAAAATACAGTAGAGCATCTGTAAAAAAAATAAAAATAAAATAAATAAAGTGTTGTTTTGGCAGTTTGTCTACCTAACTACCTGAAAACACATAAATGGAAAAAGAGGCCTAAAAAGACAGCGGAGGAATGCATCAGTAAAGCAATGGTGGACCCCAACGCAGTAGTTTTTGTTTTAAAAGTGTACATTTATCACTGCTACTGTGTACAGCAGTGGTATTACTTCCATACATTAAATTTTAAACCTGATTACCTAATATACATACATATTTAAAAGCTTTTCAAAAACTTTAAAACTAAAATATGAGTACTATGTGCGTCACCATTTTTAACAAGAATGCAGAATTTTTATACACAAATTTGAGCCGACTCACTGGGCATTTTGTTTTTTTGTTCAGGCATGCAAGTACTGTAAATAATGAGCATTTGACATCCTAATCTAGAAACAATGTTGTTCTTTACTAATTTTTCAGTTTTTTTTCCTTTTTTCTAAATCAGATATTTTAGCTTTTATAATACAATTTTGGGTAAAGACCTTCTACAAGTGTAGTAATCATTACAGAAACATGAAAATGATTTTGGTAATTACCAACGCTATTAATTTAGGGTGGCTATGGTGTATCTTCCACTGGTTTAGTGCACGAATACAATGATTTCCAATAACTGTGCCACGGGAAATTATCTATTTTCACTTAATTGGTCTGAAAATTATTTGTGCACGACAGTACAAAAGTTTCTTTGTTCATCTATGCCATATAATCTAAATCAATCTTTGTATGCCGTAAACGTATGGAGATAGATAATCTATCTGAGACGTATATTCATGAAAGGCACAATTAAATTCTCTTCCACTAGATGGCAGACGGTAAATGTAACCTATGTATCATTACTTCAGTGTCCTGTATAATTTTTGTTACTTTTTGTTTGGCTGTGCACTGAGATTTTTCTAAAATATGTGCCTCGTCTATAAAGTTTGGGAAACACTGCTCTCGTACATTTCTTGAGCACTGTATATGCTGACGAATGGTATTTGTTTGCTGTGAAACTTTCCAGGCATTCAAAGAAAAAACAGGGTAATTTAAAAGTACCCTTAGTTGCTAGTGCAGTTTTGTAGCTCTCTCTCTCTCTCTCTCCAAGACGACGAGTACTGATGGTGAACACACTCTGAACTTTTTTTGAATGACTGCGTGAAAATAAACACTGACTTTGAGCGTTGCTTAAAACCTGAGATACTTTGGCAGGCTACATCTGTAAGCACTTAAAATAAAAGAGAGACACCTCTAATACTTTAATAGTGCCGTGTTGCTGAGGCTTTCGGGCACAAGGTGTTTTCAGTGCTAACGTACACTTACGTGTGTCTGTGTCGATCTCATCAGAGGAGCGAAGAGGGCTAGAAAAAATAACTATGTGGATTTAATGATGGATAAACTTACACTCAAGTTGCTCTGCTCTTGAAAGCAGAGCTCAGTCTGTCAGATGGCGTCATTTACAAAATACCTCCATGACGTCACTGACGAGGAGAGGGGGGGCTTTGTGTTTTTACAGATACTTGAACCACGTGCGGGCCTCCATGCCTCAGGACACAGCTGGAGGATACAGCTCGGCTTTGGCGTGTCATCGAGCCATCCAGGATGCGTTCAGTGGCCTCTTTCCCCATATTGGCTGACCCCAAACTCTGTGACACAACTTTACGGACTATAAATGCATCACTGAAGAGGACAGAAAGTATTGTGGTGGTCACTGATTTTAGATGTAGAATATATATATATATATATTTTTTTGTCACTTTTATATTTCCAGTAAATCATGATTAGTCTGTCTGTCATTAAAGCAATTTATTTAAAAAGGAAAAATCTTCAAGGAAGCTCTGGATTCTAAAAACATAAAGCTTGTTTCAACTTTTATAGTTGAGCATTCTCAAAAAGCAAATGGACTCCAACAGAAGAGGTGTATGCAAAATTCTAAAAGACTACTAAACTTGGATTGACACTTTAAAAGAGGCAGTAAATTAATAATAAACCCACAATATTACAACCACCTCTCATTATAATGCAGTGTGGTACCACCATACTACACGACTGCCAACTATGATAATGAAATATTTTCCCAAGTAATACCTCTCATAATTTTGGATACAAATTCTCTTAGATCTCATTTCATTGTGCAGGTATACCCAATGAAGTGTCTGGTGAGTGTATAACCAAAAACAAAGACAAGCATTTTTAAATAAAATATTTCCTCAAGTTGACATTTACATTGACATCAAGTTGTGATTTAATTCACTTTGATGATTAATCTGCTGTTTCACACTTCTGCCGCTTCGGGGTTGGTTCCTCTGAAGATTCTGAGGACAATTGAAGGTAAAAAACAAACAAACTGTCATTACAATTGAATAATTAATATACATTGACCAACATATTAGAAGCACGTCAAAATAACGACAAACAGGGTGTCCCTCAAGTCTGAACACAGGCAGTTGGCAGCAATTTGCAGTTACTGCAAAAGTTAAAGTAAATCTTGTAAAGTGCATTAATCTTTGCATCAAAAATGTTTGAAATCATATTGAAAATATTTTAATTCTACCTTTATTTAACCACCAGGTTTGGGAGTTGAGAACAGTATCATTTACAATGCTGAACTGACTGCAGACGACGGCAAAATAAAAGCAAGTACAAAGAAGTACAATACAACAAACCGTGATGTACACAACATATACACAAAACAAAATGAAAACGAGCTCCACCACGAGGGAAAACCCAGGGTGAGACCCCCTCTCCATCATGTCCCTCCCTTCACTCAGACTCTTTGCGTACAGAAGGTGCAGGATTTTGTTAATATTACAGTTGTTGAAAATGTAATTTCTTGAAAATATGCTGTGTGTGTCCAAACTTGAGGGACACCCAGTACAATTAATCCCTATATCCTCATCAAAAGTGAGCATTATCATCTTTGTAACAGCAGAATGTATGGCACAGCTCAATAACTCTTCAAATTGTTCTTTTCACATACAGTATGAATCCCAGAATGCAGCATTATTTTTAGGGATGCACGAGTTTTGTAGTTATGAACTCAAAGTCACTGGATGATCACAATTTCAGCAAGTAGTGGCGATCATATGCTCATTTACTTTGGATATTGTCTATTTTTTGGTGTTATAGGCAAAGAATTTTGGTCAAAATATCCATGACTGTCATGAGCCAGTGCAAGAGCAGCCGCTGCTTACCAGCTTGCCACTGAATGAGGCAGCTCATTATCGGTCCAGTTTTTTCGATATTGGACCTATCTGTGTGATGTCATTTTTTACAATACCGGTCTGATAATTATCAGTCCAGACAGTTATCCTGTATCCCTAATTATTTTTGTGAAGTAATTCTTACCCGTCTGTTCTTCATGCTGGCTAAAGAGGACTTCTTTAGGGAGGGTGAAGCTCACACACATCATATCTTTGTTGGGCGCCACGTTGCGGACAAAATGTACGGCGCAGCGGTCCTCCAAAGGGAAGCCCAGGGCGAGAGACGCCCTCTCCATCATGTCCTTCTCTGGGTTGTCGTCTTTCGAGAAGCCGTAGCAATGTACTGTGGGGAGGTTGTCGTCGCAGGGAGCCTCCTGATGCAGAAGGCCTCTGAAGGCATCCAGGAACTCCAGAGCCAAAGCAGGCAGGTTCATGACCACATGCGTGCCGCCTTTTCCTTTAAACAGTGCGGGAAGTTCTTGCTTGAGCGGTCCTCGGACGAACGCTCGGCCATCCAGGTTGAAAGTTTTGACTTTGCCTTCCACCTTGTTCACTCTGCTGTTGTGTTGCAGCCACCTGTAGGACTCCGGGTTGAGGTCGTTGGCAAACACGGCGGCGCCCAAGCGGGCCGCTGGGATGGCAAAGGGTCCCACGCCTGCGAACACATCGAACACTGTGTCGCCGCGCTTGACGAGCTCCACCACGCGCTGGTGTTCCGTGCTCAGCCTCGGATTCCAGTACACGCGAGAGAAGTCAAACTCGTACGTCGCCCCGTTTTCTTTCACCTAGCAAACAGACACAGATGAGCATCTGACATTACATTGTCGTTATGCAAGACAAATCTCCATCCATTTTCTACAGCACTTATTTCATTAATACAGACAAACAACCATTCTCTCACACACACCAATGACCAAAGTTCATTGAACCTAACATGCATGTTTTTGTAATGTGGAAGGAACCTGGTGTACCTGAAGAAAACCCACACAAGCATGGGGAAAACATGCAGGCCTGAGCCAAGATTTGAACGCCGAGCCTCTGGACTGGAAGCCAGATGTACTAACGACTCTTCCACTGTGCTTCCCAAAATACACAACGTGTACAACATACACATTTACAGAGGGAGCTCAAAAACTCGACAAAGGTGGTACAATTTGGAAAATCACACAAAAACTCAGATGTGACTTGACCCGTAGTATACTGCACGAGACTTTGACATACCTCACTAGACCTCCGTTCAGCAAGCATCAGGACAATGTGTACCTAGCTTTCAAACACATACAGTGGCTTGGTTTAAATGTTTATATTAATATATTTTTATCATGCACAGTTCATGAATTCTATTGCATATATTACATTCACTCACAGCCAGCATGTTGGAACAATGGTTATCACATCTGCCTCATAGTCGAGAGGTGCTTGGTTTGAATCCCCAGCCTTCATGTGTGGAGTTTGCACGCTCTCCTCTAGCTTGCATGGGTTTTCTCCAGGTACTATGGCTTCCTCCCACATTTCAAAAATTTGCTTCTCAGGTTAATTGAAGACTCTAAATTTTCCACAGTTGTGAGTGGAAATTGTTTTTTGCCTACAGGTGCCCTGCGATCAGCTGGTGACCAGTCCACGGTGTAGTCCGCTTCTCCCCCAAAGTCCGCTGGGAAAGGCTAAAAGCTCACCCGCAACTCGAATGACAATAAGGGGTATAGAAAATGGATGGACGGACTACTGTATTGTCGCTGTAGAAACAAAAGCATGTACTGTATCTTGAAATGTTTGTTTTAAATAATTTTTTGGGGATGAAAATAACATTTTGACTTACGTGTTTCATTGGACAAGTGCAATATTAATTACTACATCAGAGGTTAATTTATTTTCACACTTGTGACAGCTAACTATAAAAAAAAATACATTTGTGAAGCGGACCATTATTACACTCCCCCTACTTTTTTTTTTTTTTTAAACTTGTTTGCTTATTTTTACACATGCAGACACACTGATGATAGTTGCAAATGTTACATGGCCACAGTCTATTTCCCATGTGGAAAATTGGTATTCAACCGCCCTTAGAGGTTACCTACTTTGGCAACCATGTTCTCCTCTCCACCCAGCACCTCCATCTTGAAGTTACGATACGTTGAATCGATGATATTTGTCTTATTGACCACACACGTGACACCGGGGTTCTTGTCCATGATCACTCTACCTACAATGGGAGGGTCAGACAACCAATTGCTCAATGTTTTTCTTTGCAGGTCATCACATCCCAGTAGGGGACACTGACTAAACACGATCGACATTAAACACACAGTAAAAGGAACTCTATTATTAGTTTCTAGAATCTCTGCTTTGTAGAAGCTGCTCAAAGACTCGATGAAGACCCGTTTCTTAAATGTTTAGTTTTTTTAACTTTTTTATCATGTCTCATCCAGTGACCAGCAAGGCCTTCTCTGCTGGTCTAAACCCTATCAGATGCACTGACCCAAATTCTAATATCCATCCATTTTCTACACGGCTTAGCCTCACCACAGTCGCGGGTATGCTAGAGCCTATCCCAGCTAACTGCGGGCGAGAAGCGGGGCCTGAAATTGCCAGCTTGCCAGCCAATCGCAGGGCACATATGAACAAACAACCATTCGCACTCACATTCACACCTACGGACAATTTAGTCTTCAATTAACCTACCATGCATGTTTTTGGGATGCGGGAGGAAACCGGCGTACCCGGAGAAAACGCACGCAGGCACGGGGAGAACATGCTAACGCCACACAGGCGAGTCCGGATTTGAACCCATGTCCTCAGAACTGTGAGGCAGATGTGCTAACCAGTCGATCACCGTGCCGCCAAAATTCTAATGTGTTCCATTAAATTGTATTAATGTATTCCCAAAAGTCCGTTCTCTTAATGTGCCAACATTTCTCTTGGCTGCACTGCTTCCAGTATATGTATGTGGATGATTTTTTTTTTGTCCTATCACATTTCAACCTGTATATACCTGCCATGTCAATCTAATCTGTCCAGGGCCTTCAGAATCAGTAGTCCTGGCCAATGTAACTTAAACTATCTTACCAATAGGACTTCAACCGATCAGATTTCAAATTTTCCTCACATCAATGTCAGCATTTTTCCATCCTCAGGTTGGTTGTAAGAGCAAGCCAGGTTCAACTAGCAAAATCGCAATCTGCACGCATATACATTTAATAATCAGCATCTCTGGTTAGAATGATGTATTTACATTTTGTCAATTTTGATTGTTCTCCCCATGCTTGTGTGGGTTTTCTGCAAATACTCCAGCTTCCTCCCACATTCCAAAAATTCCATGCCAGGTTACTTCAAGACTCTAAATTGTCCTTAGGTTTGAATGTGCATGCAAAGGTTTGTTTGTTTACACAGGTACAGCTCAATAAATTAGAATATGTTAGAAAAATTAATTTTGTTCATTACTCATACAATATATTGACTCACTGATTCATTCATTACACCTGGGAAAATACTTTCAGAGGGCAAATTCCTGGCCAATTTCTACATGAATAATCATTTCCATTGTTTCTTTATTGTTTTTTACATAATATTCTAGTTTCTAGAGATGGTGAATTTAGAGTTTTCGTTTGCTGTTAGCTATAATCGTCAAAATTACATTTAAAAAAATCATGCAATATTTCACTCTGTGTGTGTCTAGTGAGTGAATCTCTATAATATGAATTTCACTTTAACGGAACGACCTAATTTCAGCTTTTGACACAATTCAAATTTAATGAGATGTACCTGTATGTGCCCTGCGTTTGACCAGTCCAGGGTGTACTCCGCCTCTCGCACAAAGTCAGCTGGGATAGGCTCCAGTATACCCGCGTCTCTCGTGAAGATAAGCGATATAGAAAATGGATGGATGGATACTTTTGTCATTATATTAGATAGAAATAGATTCTGAACTACTCAATATGATGCACACTGTTGTACTGCATTTTTGAATAGTATTGATGGTGGTATTTAGAGGTGGATTAAGTTGGGTACATTTCCACTAAAGGCCAGAGTTACCAAATGCGTAGGTCACCACTGGTCTCACCGATGAGGTTCCTGTATGGGAGCTGGTGGTCCCTGAGGTTCATGTGTGCGATGTGTCCCACTCGGCTGAACGCAGATGTCACGTCCTGCCCCTGAGGCAGCACGGCCTCCAGCACCTCCTCACTTTTCAGGTTGTCGTAGGTCAATCTCAGCTCATAGTGCTGCAGCTCCGGAGAGACGTCGAATGACCTCAGCGCTTCTGCTTCAGCCTCACTAAAGGAACCTGACGAGGACACTCTGTGAGGGTCTAACAGCACCAGCTTAAAGTCAGGACTCTCCTCTTTGTCCTGCACCACTCTGGGCACCCCCGGGCGCTGGATGGTGGACTTTCTCAGGCTCTTCATCACTTTGTTGAGGAACCGCGTGGGCACCCGTAGAGCTGGGACAGTGATGGTCTGCGCGAAGGCCTCTTTGTCAAGAGAAGTCATTCCGCGGACTTGTGGGGGCGCCCGGTACAGTTTGGACTCCATTTGGGTCTTCTGTGCAAAGTTAGTACAGGGGTAGTTTGCGTAGGTGAGTTTTCGGAGTCCAGCGGCAACGTTCGCGTTGTTTCGTACTCGTACAGATGAAAAGAATCTCCCGAGGAGCCTGTTGAGACAAACCTAGCGAATTGAAACAAACGTCTAGCTGATTTAAAGGACTATGTATCTACTATTTTATCGTTTAACGCCACGGAACTTCACATTCAACGCTTACCTCAACATCCTTCAGTGACAACCAGGCATGCTTCTGCCATTACGTCATTCGTGGGGGACCGGTGCTCTCGTGTGATTGGTAGGAATGGCAAAGAACGTGCCTTTGATTGGTCAGGTTTTTAGGGACGTCATAGCCGCGCCGGAAACAATAGGCATGTGACGCGAGTGACGAAAAACAAGCCAATTTGAAAAGGTCTAAAAGTTCAACCTGAAAATATAAGTTTATAATTCTGTCAGTCATTGCGCCAAAGACTTTGTGAGACACTGAGTTAATTTCTCCTTTTCCTTTTGTGCGGAAAATGAGTATTAACGGGAATGGAAACGCGGAGATTTACAGCCATTCTGTCTCCGGAGACAACGAGGGGAACGAAACAGTCCCGTTACTGTCCAATGTAAGTAGAAAAACTGAAGTTGTAACCGTGTATCAGGTTGGGGGAAAAAAGTATGGTTTTGTCTCCACCTGCTATCATGAGAGTTCGAGCATTAGATTAAATGTTATTTCTATTCAAACAGTTATGCACATTTGATTCATTTTAAATTCTCCATTGTTTGTAATGAAATTAAACCCATAAAGTCATGGTATGTATACACCCACGCAAGTTGTTTAAGGTAGTGAGCGCTCCAAAGTACTCTATTCTTTTATTTACAGCATATTTATCTTCACAAATGTCAGGATTTTAGGATAGAAAAGTCCTCATTTGTTTCAGTAGAATATATACAACCCCAATTCCAATGAAGTTGGGACGTTGTGTTAAACATAAATAAAAGCAGAATAGAATGATTTGTAAATCATATTCAATCTATATTTAATTGAATACACTACAAATACAAGATATCTAATGGTCAAACTGATAAACTTGATTGTTTTTAGTAAATAATCATTAACTTAGAATTTTATGACTGCAACACGTTCCAAAAAAGCTGGGACAGGGTCATGTTTACCACCATGTTACATCACCTTTTCTTTTAACAACATTCAATAAACGTTTGGGAACTGAGGACACAAATTGTTGAAGCTTTGTAGGTGGAATTCTTTCCCATTCTTGCTTGAGATACAGCTTCAGCTGGTTAACAGTCAGGGGTCTCCGTTGTGGTATTTTACACTTCATAATGTACCACACATTTTCAATGCGAGACAGGTCTGGACTGCAGACAGGCCAGTTTAGTAACCGCACTCTTTTACTACAAAGCCACGCTGTTGTAACACGTGCAGAATGTGGTTTGGCTTTGTCTTGCTGAAATAAGCAGGGGCATCCATGAAAAAGATGTTGCTTGGATGGCAGCATATATTTGTTCAAAACCTGTATGTACCTTTCAGCATTAATAGTGCGTTCACAGATGTGTAAGTTACCCATGCCATTGGCACTAACACAGCCCCATACCATCACAGATGCTGGCTTTTGAACTGTGCGTCCATAACAGTCCGGATGGTTCTTTTCCTCTTTGGCCCGGAGGACACGACGTCCACAATTTCCAAAAACAATTTGAAATGTGGACTCGTCGGCCCACAGAACACTTTTCCACTTTGCATCGGTCCATTTTAGATGAGCTCGGGCCCAGAGAAGCCGGCGGCGTTTCTGGGTGTTGTTGATAAATGGCTTTTGCTTTGCATAGTAGAGTCACGAGTCAGCTGTCAGTTTAGGTAGTGGTAAACAGAAGCCAGAGGATTTGAGCACGGGTTTGGCCATACAGTATTATATATTTCTGCTTATGTTAGCATGCCGAACTAGTGACTGTGGAAACTGAACTGTGACACTGAATAAAGTTATACAAGTGAATGCAAGTGTCAGTTTTATTGTTGTCATGTTCTCTTGCTTGCACAAAAAGTCTGTAAACATCAAATGGTGTCATTTAAATGTAAATTTCATCTGATTTCGTGGATGACGTCCGGGGTCTTGGTAGTGTATCCCGGGCCGGCAGGTCAATCCACGCTTATTGTGACACTGACACCAGAGTGGCCACCCGTCCTCTCCAGGATATCCCCTATTAGAGGGGTCAGTCAGTTTATCCAGAGCTCAGGCAGCTGTCCCGCAGCCTGCAGCTCAAATCCCATCCTATCCATTCCCATTCTCTGATCCCACATGTCACCGTGTTGCTCTTTCAAGCGATCCATCATCAGGCCCGACCAGTTGTCCACACCATCAATTAAAATAATATAATTTCTTCCGTTTGTTAATGCCTTCTTCATATTGTGTACAGCGGAGCAGGGCCAAAGGTGCCTCCTTTGCCTCCTCTGTCTTTAACCTCATGAATGCAATCATGGGCAGTGGCATTCTCGGACTAGCTTATGCCATGGCAAGCACCGGCATAGTTGGCTTCTGGTAAGCAAACCGCTTACAGTAATGTTTGTTTGTTTAAGATGAGTCAAGGCAATATATAGAACCTGATGTCTATCTGCACTTCCTGCCTAGCTTCCTGTTAATACTTGTGTCCAGCCTGGCGGCATATTCCATACATCTCCTCCTCAAGCTTTGTGACATGACAGGTGAGAAAGTGACATACTCCTTATAGGCAGTTAATCAGCAGAACAATCTCTATTACATCACTCTCGATTGCGTTGAGGAATCTGACTTAAAATTCTTATTTCTGAAAAATATTATTTCTATTTCTTCATTATGGTTGTGTTGTTATGGTTAATTAGTTGGATAAACCGCATCAGGGTGGCACGGTGGAAGACTGGTTAGCACATCTGCCTCACAGTTCTGAGGACCCGGGTTCAAATCCGGCCTCGCCTGTGTGGAGTTTGCATGTTCTCTCCGTGTCTGCGTGGGTTTTCTCTGGGCACTCCGGTTTCCTCCCACATCCCAAAAACATGCATTAATTGAAGACTCTAAATTGCCCGTAGGTGTGAATGTGAGTGTGAATGGTTGTTTGTTTATATGTGCCCTGCGATTGGCTGGCGACCAGTTCAGGGTGTATCCCACCTCTCGCCCATAGTCACCTGGGATAGGCTCCAGCACCCCGCAAGTGAGAATAAGCGGTATGGAAAATGAATGAATGAACCACATCAGTTCAATAGAAATGAAATAAAGTGAGAGAGCTGGATGTAAAGGCTGTGCGTTATCAGCAAACTCTGATTTTTTTTTTTTTTTTTTTTTTTTTTTTTTTTAAATCATCATTTTTTGTCTCCTGCAGGAATCAATTCATATGAAGATTTGGGAGGACGAGCGTTACAAAAACCAGGAAAAGTAAGTATTGTTTTTTTGATTAGTTTGAAAACAATGCCTAGATTTCCTTAGCTAAGGTTATTATTTACTGCTCGCTGATTTTGATGGTCTTTTTAATTAGTGCTAATTCTAGTACGCCGCTTGAGTGAATCACCACCATGCCACAAAGAGCAAAAAAAGCGCAAGTAATTGAAGTACAGTAATTGATATTTATAATTGCCTGTAGTAATAGTTATTTATTTATGTATTTACTTACTTACTTACCTGTCCAGTAAAGCTGCATGGCCATGCAGAATGGTGGCTCTCTATGCCTTTTTGTGCTGGACCAGTTTTGCTGTGCAACAGGGGAGTTTGAAATATTCCCTCTGCCAATTGTTACATTTTTTTATTATTCCGGCTGTAATAATAGTTTAAGCTGTAAATATCACACAAACTATGATCCATAAACCGTTTGTCATTACAAACTCATCTTATAACTTTATCCTTAAAATATATATAGCTTACAGATGATTTGATTAAAAAAATAAATAAATAAAATAAAATAATTGCATCTGAAGTACACACATGCACGTGGCAAAGACTCTCCGTAAATTTCACTAACATATTTAGATCTTCTTTGGAGATTTCAGAAAGAACCCCAAAATAGGCAAATAGGGGAGATTTTGAGGGACAAGTTGGGGATAGGTTCCCCAGGGGAAAAAATGCAATATGTGAATAGTGAGCCGCGACTATGCGGGGGATTACTATCACAAAATGTGAGAGACCTCACACGTCACCATTAAAAAATAATAATAATAATAATCACCCTGTGTGTTCTTACTGCTCTTATAGTGTGTGGTTTACTCAAGATGAACAACACAATATTGTCCAAACATAATGAAATCCCCACTTACAATCATGAGTCTCCTGCCCAAACCAGATATCTGTCGTAGAACCAAGACTGACCCGTGAAAGGTAGCACAGTGCTACACAGCATCCATACTGCCAGAAAATACAAAGAAGAAAGAGTAGTACAAGCAGCTAGGCTAGCTGTTAGCATATCTGGTAACTACATTATGGTTATAAACTCTTCTCCTTTACATTTTTATAATGACTTATGAGCCTGTGCCTGTGTGGAGCTTGCATGTTCTCCCCGTGCCTGGGTGGGTTTTCTCCGGGCACTCCGGTTTCCTCGCACATCCCAAAAACATGCGTGGTAGGTTGATTTAAGACTCTAAATTTCCCGTAGGTGTGACTGTGAGTGCGAATGGTTGTTTGTTTCCATGTGCCCTGCAATTGGCTGCCGACCGGTTCAGGGTGTACCCTGTTGACTTTGGGTGAGAAGCGGAGTAGTACACCGTGGACTGGTCACAAACATATTACAGGGCACATATAGACAAACAACCCTTCACACTCACATTCACACCTACAGACAATTTGGAGACTTTAATGAACCTAACTTGTCTTTTTGGATTGTGGGAGGAACCTGGAGTGCCTGCAGAAAACCCACGCAAGCACAGGGAAAACATTCAACCACCCCACAGAACTCCCCGCGAATCTCAGAACTGGAAGGCAGATGTGCTAACTACTTGTCTACTGTGCTGCTCTGGAACTAATTATTTCTTATTTAATAAATGATTCCCAAGGGAAATAATTAGTATAAGTCGAATCACATGTTGATAAGCATCACAAAACAGACTGTGTTCAACTTTGGAGGTTCCGCTATACTTCTGATGCATTCTGCTAGTGCTAGTACAAGTTTGATCAAGATGTACTTATAAATGTGCGTGTTAAAAAAACTTGACGCTAACTGACTTTGTAAATATTTCTGTAGGTTCTTGTTGGAATTGCCATCCTCATCCAAAATGTTGGTGGTAGGTCTGCTCTTGTTTCTTATAAACATACACCAACCAGAAACAACAATATGACCACTTACAATCAAAATGTGGTACAGCGCTCCGCCGCCAGATCGAAAATCTTTGAGTGCTATGCTCTTTGCACATAATCTCCCGTGCTGCCAAATTACGGTTTGGTCTTTTCCAGTTTTGAAAATTTGCGTTTATCTACACACGCTGTTTATAGGACTTGCCTAAACTAACCATCACAGACATACAGCACATGGTCTTTGTAAATCCTGCCCCAAAGCACCGAGCAGCCTTTTAGAGAAAGATGTATACTGCCTTTTACATCCACAGATATGAAGGTGTCAATAAAAATTGTTAGACATACATTTGGTTATCAATATGTTAATAAACAATCAATTAATGATAGAATATGCAGGTGGTATTGTATTAATGTTCCAGTTATTTAAGCAGAAAATATCAAACGTGTTCATTGTGTATTTAAATTTTTATTTGTATTTTTTTTTTTTTTTTAAAGGTCCCATTTTTTGTCTTTTTAGACATGCATAGAGTGACTCTATAACATGGCCTTAGTCTAAAAGTGTCAATTTCATTAAATAAAAAAAAACACCTTGGTTTTCTGATTTTGTCCAGAAAAGGCCCCTCAGACAGCTACTTCTGTTTGACCCAGTTTTGTATCCGCAATGTCCATATCTGGCTAACTCCGCCCCCTTTCCTCTGATTGGTTGCCTCCGTACAGAAGACCCACTTGTGAGAGCACTCGTGTTTACGTTGACAGCGCTGGCTCTGGAAGGCGGAGGTCTTAAATAGATAAACTCGAGAAATTCTCATGACCAGATTTCAGGCCTCTCGGAAGAAAAATGTCAGGAGTGTGGGGATGATTTTAATTGATATTTCACGTTTACTGAGACACCATAGACCACATAGACCATAGAGCCAAGTAAAATATCGGGCCTTGAAATCTGTGTTTTGCGTTATTAGTGTCAGATGGACAGACAGGGAAGCGGCTGGGCTTTCTGCTTCAGCTCCATAAAGAAGCACAGAAAAATTCACAGTGTAAATATAGGGCTTGTTAACATTATAGTAGTTTCTCCCATCTTACTTTAAAAGACGTTATCATCGGATGGGTAAAATCTTTGGAATTCAAATGAGTAATTTTTAGTTGCTGGATCTCTTTCCATCCATCCATCCATTTTCCGAACCACTTACCCTTACTAGGTTCGCGGCTGTGCTGCAGCCTATCCTAGCTGTCTTGCCTTTTAATTTAATGTTCTCATGCACGGTGGTGTCCAGGAAGGCTGGTTCTGGCACAGAGCAATATACGTATGCCTGTCACGATAAAAAAAAAATTTAAGACGATAAATTTTCCCCAAAACTATCACAATAAATTGTTGTTTTTTTATGCCGCTGAAATCATGAAAAATAGGGCCTGCCATTATTTTTTTATTCATTTATTTTATTTGATAATATTTTTTGCTTTTAAATCAGTATTGTTATTATTATTATTGATATTATTATTATAATTTCCTTTCTTTGTATCTATATTAAATTTTTTCTCTTTACTCTGTCGTATGGATCCCTCTGGGTCTGAAATAATAAAGAGATACAATACTCTGTGGTTGGTCCGCTAAAGACAAGCCGTTCACCTGTCAATCAAATATAAGTCGACGTTCACTGTAGTCAACTATTTGCTGAATAACGTGCCACTGAGGTTATGCTTACTAAACAGTTAACTTTCCAGTGTTTGTGTTATTTGGGGACTAAGACACACAACAACTCAGAGAGGCTCTGACGTTTTAAATGACTTTGTTGTGGTGGAGCAAGCTGTTTAGCTCAGTAGCTCATTAACTCACGGGCTAGCGAACATAATAAACAGTTAACTTTTTCGTGTGTGTTAATTGGGGACTAGCACACACAACTCAGAGCAAAGCGCTGACGTTTTAAACATCATCACTGCGGTGGGGTGAGCTGTTTTTGCGCCTTAACTCGCAAGCTTGTTATCTCACAGGCTAGCTTGTTAGCTCGCAAGCTAGCTCATTAGGTCACGAGCTAGCTCGTTGGCTTACAGGCTAGCTCGTTAGCTTACGGGCTAACGAACACAATAAACCGTTAACGTAACCTTAAGGGTCTCTGTTGTGAATCTACACGCTGCAAATGGAGCAAGGCTGCGAAGTAATGAACGGCGCCAAATACAGCAAGAGTGTACCGGTCTGCTGGTGTTCCATGAGCCCACTAGCGGCTAATGACACAGGCGTCCAACTCTGTTGGCTCACTGTGCGATCCGTGTGCTGGTTCACCACAAAAATGACAGTTTATCGAGTTCGGAAAAACTCATGTCCATTTTGTATTGAACGAAATGTCAATGTAGTAAATATCGTGACAGGCCTAAATATACCTAATCATGAGTGTGTTCAACATCGCTGGTAAATCCGTGGTTGTTTAAAATGCCTTTGAAATTGGATGACTATATGCACACTGGAACACAACAATGTTCATGGTATTGTTTGTATTGATTATCGAATGGAAAAATGAAAAAAAAAATCGCTTTTATAAAGCTCACTTTCAGCTGGTAAATCAAGACTATGAATAGATTAGTTATTCAGCTAATAATGGAGGATAGGGTCCCAAAAAAATCTGTGAATAGGTGAATTCGCAAAGGCCAAATCACAAATATCCAGGGTTTCGCTTTACTGTATAATGCTGAATGGGCATCGTCTTCATGTTCTGAATTATGGTTCATCTCTTCAAGTACACCTTAGTGCTACCTGACCTATTGTGGGAAAAAGTGGTGCTCCACTGAGGGTGCACCACTCTCGACTTGCCTAGGTATTGTAAAAATGCTTAAAAAGACCTATATTGTGGGAGTGCGAACAATGGACTGCGATACAGCGAGGTTCACTTGAGCTGTTTCCAATATTTTGACACAGAGACTCCTCTCAGATCGCATAGTGTTAAATGAATACCTTTTTGACAGTGTCAGAACTGAGCATGGTTATATTTATAAAGGCAGATCATTTATACAGATCATTTATCATATATCATAATGTTTTGGCTGGTTGGTTTAACATGTTAGAGGTAAAACTTTGTTTTTTTCCTGACAATGGCCTGTTTATACTTGAGGCAGAGAGTGCCCCCTACTGTAAATTTGTCACCCCTCTAGGTTTATTGCCCTCTGGCTGTAAAGGCTATTATCCGGATTCTCCTGATAACCTTTGACTCCATGGCTGCCGTCCTCTTGGTCGCCGTCCCTGGGGCCTGAAACCTGACTTGTGCTCTAATTGATCACTGATGCTAAAACCCACTCCCACCCCTAAGACCCTAATGGGAACCCTCCTCTTAGGACTCTGCTCCCTCACTCTGTAACCGCGACGATAGCGCTACGTTGCTCATTAGCGGCGCAGCACAGTGGATTGTTGCACTGCTCTTCTGGTATGTCTGTGGTTTCCCCCAGCATGGTGCGCAATGTGGGGGCCTGTATCTGTCTGCGCCCAGACCCCTTCATAAGAGTGCAATTAGCTTCACTGAGTAAACATTCATCGGTACTGCCAAAGGCTGATGGGCCAATTGACCTTAATTACTGGCCAGCCCACAGGCTCTCATAGTCAAATGAAAGTGACTCTGTCTTATGTTCCATGCTGACTGTGCTTACTTTGATGACCCCCCCCACACACACACAGCTCACACCCATGTTCTTCTACACGCTTGTTGTTACAACATGTTTTCTTACCACTTGACCACTAACCAGTCCTTCTTTTCACTCAAGGACCTCTTTGGTAGAGACGTAAGTACTGTATGACGGGTATTGCTGTGAGTGTTGTAGTGTGATGTCATGGCGAGCTAATGCATGAAACTAAAACGGCGCATCGTCTGTGTGTGTTGCTTTTGTGGTTGATTTTTAATTATTAAAATTTTTTTGTCTGCCAGTGTTTTTTTTTTTATCGCTGCCATTTTATAAGATACAGTAGAAATATTCATGACTTTTATTTATACACAATACTGTGCAAATTTGCAAACGTCTCCCACAAGTTTTGTATTTTTATAATGAACTTTTTTGTGAATGAACAATGTCTACAACTTTGTAGAGGAATGCTGCATGAAGGAACAGCCAATTATATTTCAATTTCAATTTTGGTGATGATCTGGATAAGGGTGCATAATCATTTTGTTTACCATGGCATGTAGGTGAATATGGTACCATTGGAACTGGTTCGTCCAACCCATTGGATCATCTTGCACCCACCTGTCTGTTCTTCATCCTCCATTAACCAGGAAGTTGCTAACTAATATACAAATGGACCAACAAACCCAAATACGAAGCTCCTTGAATTGTTTTCCCTTTCATTAATAGTTCCGCCTCACTATCATTACAGTACATTTATAATAATGATATACCCGTACAATATAATTTTTTCTTCTTATAGTGAATTGTAACTTGTTGTTTTTAGTGCGTCACCTCTCTAATTGGCTGGGAGAAATCACATGGTTCTACTGCCTTATATTGAGGTGTTTGGCATCCTTATTGCTTTATGTACGTTTTCAAATATAAAGGGCTACGCAGTCATTATTTCCAGAGTCTGAATGTGCTTCACCTAAAGAACATCAGACAGTGGGATAACCCCCACCCCAAAGGACAGACACAAAGCTCATGTCTGCTTCTTTTATTTTATCTTTGCACATTTAACTTTTAGTAACATTTGATTGATTTGCACTATTCAAACATTAAAAATAATATTCACGACTGTGCAAAACTTTAATAACAAAGATTACAGTTTTAATTGAAACAAATTTATTGTTGCTTGAATTCAATCATCCCTTAAAAGGATTATACAAAAACTGCAAAAGCGTGCATTTTTTTTTATGGGCCATTTGATGGTCTTTTTTTCTCTCGTTTTTAGTTCCTTGTGAATTTTGGATGACGTTTTGCAGAGAATTCTGGCTGAATCCCCAAAACGAGGCCCATTTACTGGCAGACTTAAGTGCTTATTAATGTGTTTCCTTATTCTCAGAGTGAGTGTCCTTGTGTCTGTGTGGGCTGGAGGGTTATTGGAAGAATTCTCCTTTATAAACACATCCAGGATCTGAGGGATTATGGTTGTGGTTTATTTAACGGCGAGTCCAAAAACCTTGCCCCGGGGGCAATAACGTCCCTCCTAACCCCGGCTGTGTCTGCCTTCCCAAAATGTAATCCCTTAACATTATCTGCCTTTATCACCGGCCGCACGCCGCATCTGAAGTCCATTTCACACCACAAACATACTCTTGTTCTGCCGCAACCTCCATACCTACTTGCATTCGCCCGCTACCCTCACGTATGACCCAAGGAAGTGACCCTGATCCCCCTTCACTGATTGGCTGTCCGTGGAAGGTTGTGGGATCCCGTCGGAGGCTGATATTGTCCTGTTTCCTAGTGAGCTGGAGAAAGGGGAGAAGTAGCGGGATTAACGTCAGATATGATTATTGTTTGCATTCCTCCCCTCGCATTTCTCCAAAGATCTGCACTACGTCTGCCCCTCTGCACTGAGGGCTTTGCTGTTGATCCCCTTGAGCTGTCTGCTCCACCCATCTGCATTAACTCAGACCCCTCCACCCTGAGCGTTGAACACCTCACACTAATGATAATAGAATCACCTGATGTGTTTCACATGTTGTACATTGTGTGCTTGTTTTTAATGTCTTTGCAAACAAACACACAGTGAACTTTCCCTCCGCTCTGTCGCAGCCATGTCGTCATATTTGTTCATCTTGAAGTCGGAGCTTCCGGCGGCCATCACCAGCTTCCTGAGTCCAGACCAGACAGGGTGGGTGCACCTTTTAATTTCCCATGCACATGGGTGGGCACAGTATGCGGGCCCGCTCCATTCTTTAAATCGGCCCAAAGACCATTTATATTATTATTTGTTGCAATCTAGCCATTTTTTGTACTTATTCATTTTTTTGTTTATCTAAATAAACAATTGTTTCATTTATTTATTGTAAGTAATAAAATAAAATAAAACATTTGTAAACTTTAAACATTTACACACAAAAATATGTGTTTTTATTAATGGTTTAATAAATTATAATTATAAATGTTTAATTTAAAATAAAAACATTTGTTTAAAACTAAGTACAATTTTACATATTTTACCTACATATTTTTACTTTATTTAACACCTCATATACAAATGAAATTGCTCATGTATTTTAAAAATAAAATGTGACCCTTGATCACAAAAAGCAATCTGACGCCTACCGATGAGATTTAAAAAAAAAAATAATAATAATTACAAACCCCACTATAACTGTAGTGGAGGTAAGGTTTCAAATATCCTGCACTTATTTTCAAAGAACATATTGATTCGCATCTTTAAATACAGTATAGCCAACTTCAGAGCTATCAGAATCTCTCAAAGGAAAGAGCAAAAACATTGATTAATAAAATTAATTTATCTCACTTTAAGTGTTGCATAGCATGATAGTCACAAGCTAATCACTGCTAAGACAACAATAAAGCCGCTCAAGTCACTCAATATTCATTGTAGTTATGATTACAATTAACTTTAAATGATTACACACACTGGCGAGTGAGTGTAAGTCACTTTTACGGTTGAGGACAATCGCTCCCTAAAGCTTTAGCACTACAGTGGACTCCCGCTTTTCGTGGGGAATAGGGACCGGCCGATTGCCATTAGCGAAGATCCACAAATAATTGACTGTAGGGCAGCACGATATTTTGTTTGGGCATCGTCATCGCGATGAATGTGTGCACAGTAGTCAGATCGCAGGGTCTGCTGCGATGTTGGTGTACTGTAATGTCCAGTGAATCAACTGTAATATTAAATGTGACCAGCAGAAGGACGTGTTTGGACATGCTCAAAAGATTAAAAGAATGTACACCTTCTGGATTTCTTATTTCACTCTTCAGAATGAAACTAGGCAGGAATAGGGCAGCTGCGTGAGTATGCAAGGTGTGTTCAGGGATGCTGCGTACTGTAAAGACTACATCCTTCGGCTGGCCTGGGAACGCCTCGGGATCCCCCCCGGAAGAGATGGATGAAGTGGCTGGGGAAAGGGAAGTCTGGGCGTCCCTGCTAAAGCTACTGCCCCCGCGACCCGACCTCGGATCAGCGGTAGAAGATGGATGGATGGCAATGTTTTTTTGTTTTGGTTTTTTTTTCTCTCTATTTCGTGCAGCCCCAATTAACAGCCATTATAATTTTATTGGGGGGGGGGGGGAATATTTTTGCTATTGTTTGACTCCCAAAAATTCTTGAATAAGTGGGAATGTACCACATTTTTGGGGTTCTTTCCCCTCAAAAGAAAAAACAAAAGGAAAAAAAAAATTGGGAAACTAATCTATGTATAGGCCAATCCGCTGGTGCCGAACTGCGACCATGCGGGGTTCCGTTGTATCCGAATATAATACGTAGTGAGTAATGCACTATTAAATAGCACAACAGCGTATTAGCTGCAGCTGTGTGTCTTTCTCTGTTCATAAGTTACTCTCGTTCATACGGATGTCTAAAAAGTGACTTCTATTACTCTGCTATTGGCTGCGCTGGTTTAGTGAGCTCTAGCTGCTTTCACTCCCTCAGCATTTGATTGTTCCCCAAGGCAGCTGTTTTGTATTAGTGCTCTGTTTTCACCCTCAAATCTCTCACATATGTTCCCTGGAATCAGACTGATACAAGGGGATATCAGTTTTGCCATTGTAATTACAGCCAATAATGAGTTAATGAGTGGTTTTGAAAAGTGAGCAGAGGGAGACTCAAGCCCATCAATTCCGAACTAGCAGAGATGTTTTGTATTACAGAGAACACAAAAGCATCTAAGGATAAAATGTATAGAAAATATTGTATGTATTGTAGTGTCTGTAGATATGTGTCTTTAAAAGGCAGGAGCTTGTAGGGTGGCATGTCACGTCGGCGATGTGAGTGTGGGTGGGGGCTGTGGCCGACAGCAGCGCCAGCGTGCGTGTGCTCATTGAGTTTGTGTTATACTATTCCCGTGCGTTCATTAAAGGGCTGAAAAATTAGCAAATGTGGCTCACCCTTCCCACATGCAAGGGCATTACATAAGTATATGGTAAACCCCTTAAAAAAGCATTGCTTAAAGGGACAGTGTGGAGGAATTATTCCCATCTAGCATTGAAATTGTGTATTACAGCTAAACGAATAATGCACTCTAGCGCCTCAGTTTTCCAAGCACGTATTGCAACAATGGTAGCCATCGTGTATCAAAAACCCTCGGAGCTGGGGAAATTTGTCGCATCACCGTTTAATACAGGACAGTTGGCCCTACTGTGTTATGCTGCCAATGAAAGCGCATTGCATTGGCGGCCGTTTAACGAGGAGGTAAACAACTGCTTATTAAGCAGGCTGTACAATCACTGTATATTTCATGCGACTGAAAAATGTTAAAAACCATGAAACGGATGGGATTTCACGAAAAACTAGACCGGAAAGCCAGAGACCGATACCTGGCAAAAATACACGCAGTATAAAGGGTTTGGATCCGTAAGACATTCCGAATACAGAGTGGAGCAGCGACCAGCCGGACCTACTCCCTTGGTTGTGTGCAGCGGATTTGCGTACCTCGTGTGATGTGCCTACACTTCAGTGCAGTTTAATAATTCATTAGCATCCCATTTGCAGTTTACCAACGGGTGGATGCAGGACTTTAACATAATGAAGCCAACAGGCAAACAATGGCACGTCATTCGGATGAAGGTTTGTGAAGGTAATCAAGTTGCATGTGTTTGCTTTTTAACCGTCTGTTTTAAACGTTCAGGTGGAATGAATGATTGTGATATAACGACGTCAATAAAGGCAGCTGTCAGATAACGACACATCCCAGGTTTCATAAAAAAAACAACAGGATGCAGATTTTTAATTTTTTTTTTTACTTACCGTAATACAAATGTAAGGCGCAGAACTTGTCGTTGTGATATTGTGGAAAGTTACATTTTTCTTTTTCATTTTACAGCTGACACCCAAGTTATCCGACGTAATCTGAAACTACTTAACCGTCCCTCTTTCTTGTCGCAGCCAAGCAGGAAAGCTGTAAAAACATAGTCCATTGTCGATTTGTTTTTCCCCCCTTTGCGATCGTGTGACTAGGTGCTGCTCAATGTAACACAGCAACATCTCACCATACTTTAAATTCAAATGACAAAATGTAAAGTTAACAGGTGAGGCAACACCGTGACGGAGCACATCTTCAGTTGTAAACAAGACGCGTAGCCCAAAAGGCGATGTAACGCCTGTAACTTTGCTCAGACCAAAGTCATATCTAATATAAAAGTATTGCTCTGGCTCCATCTGGTAGCATCTTGGTGCCAAGCAACAATGTTGAATTGAGGGGAGGAGCTTCACTTAGTGTTGGTCATAGCCTTGTCAAATAGAAAAAAAGTGCTTTGCTGGAATCTTGTGGCATCATAGGCTGTTACTAACCTTTTTGGGTGGAAGTCAATTACTTGTGGATGTTCTCTATTTGCAGCAGGGCTCTGTCCCAACCCTGTACAAATAGCTGGGCTTCACCTTTCAGCATTTTGTTGAACTTTTAGAGGGTGCTTCAGCTCAACAACAGTAGGAAAATAAGAAAGAAGTGCCATTAAGTACGTGACAGTAGTTTCCATGACATCCAGTTACTGGGCGAAATGTATGACGAGGCAGAGATAAATATGTCAGGGCCCATGCTAATGCTGTAGCAGTGAAACTGCCATGGAAGGGTCACA
The DNA here is from genome assembly GCF_024500275.1 of Phycodurus eques. Classification (NCBI taxonomy): domain Eukaryota; kingdom Metazoa; phylum Chordata; class Actinopteri; order Syngnathiformes; family Syngnathidae; genus Phycodurus; species Phycodurus eques. The sequence continues at coordinate 13,296,431 of NC_084538.1, read as the reverse complement.
GGGTGTTGATGTGGTCAGAGCAGGTGCTGCTGACTGTGGGATCCCCATAGAGAGCGCTGGAGCCAGGCCCTGTGACCCCGTGCTGCGGTCCCAACGGCAGGCAGCACTCTTCCCACCTGACCTCGACCCCAGCAGAGCCGGCGTGCCTTCCACATGCGTCACCTCCAACACCGGCCCACCTCAATCACCATTCCTGCCTTTTTCTTCAGCAAAGGAAAATATTATTCCCCCCCTCTCTCTAAAAACCAAGCGATACATGGTGCGATCTGATCTGATGGACCAGCGCAACGTTTGAATGTGAATTACCTAATTGTTATGGTTTGTGAGAGCATAAGCCTTTAATGGGTACCACATGAGAGCTCTGTCGCTCTGTATTTGAGCGTTAAATGGAGACAAATTTCCAGAGGCGTCCCATTTTGAGGTACTTCAAAAAGTCCTTGCTGTCCCTGACATTTCGGAACTAGGTTTATTTTTTATAATGGCTCATGCAGCCTTGAGTTTTTAGGTACTTACAGTACTTTCCATTTGCATTTTGCTCATGCAACTCTTGAGTTAAGCTTTGAGAATTTTAGTAACCATTTTTTTTTTCTTTTTGGGCAATTCTCGGAAGGTTTTGAATTCCTGTTTATGTAATTGCCTTTTGAGCAGAATGATAACAGTTTTAACTATTTCAACTATTGATACATACTATACAGTTTGAACTATTTCAACTATTGATTTACTTTAAAAAGAGGTTCGGTAACAAAGAAATGCTTGCGATAGCTCAACATTATAGTTTTTTAACGGGACAATTTGAAATGTTGGCACAGTAAAAATCATGGACGTTAATGCACATGATTTGCTTATGCGGGCAAATGATGTGATGAGCCGGATGTGACCCACGGGCCTTGAGTTTGACACCTGTGCAACAGACTTGCAGTAATGTCACAGGGTGTCAGTAGATCAAATCGCTCAATGTGCAGGTGTGAGTCGCCAACTCTCTTTGTTTTTGTTTTTTGTTTTTTTTAATATTATTATAATTTTGCAATTGTCCAGGTTGGGTTCGGCCGCATCGCGCAGTGTGTGGCGGCAGGCCTTAAGGTTCATTGAAGAGGTGTGATTGTGAGTAAAAATTTGTGCAGCGACTGGCTGGCGACCAGTCCAGGGTGTAGCTTGCCTCTTGCCCGAAGTCAATTGGGATAGGCTGCGGCTCACCTGCAACCCTAATGAGGATAAGCGGTGAAGAAAATGATGGTTACAGTGCCACGGCACATTAGTGTGCTGCGAGAGATCATTAGGTGTGCCATGAGAAAGTATCCAATTTCACCTAATTGGTCAGAAAATTATTACTACTTTACTACAGGCAGAACAATTCAATTGTTTTCCACTAGATGTCAGAGAGTATACACTGCAATTAACCTGCAAATCCACTTTTTATGATAGTTTTACTTGGTGGTGTGCTGAGAGTAAAAAAAGTAAAAGTCTAAAGTAAAATAGGTGCCTTGGCTCAAAAAGACAGTCACAACTAAGCATGAATTAATGCTGCGTTTTTGTGTTGATTTTAATTTCACAAACCCTTTCACAGTGTCTACATTGAGTGTTCAGTTGTCTGTTAACTTTGAGTGAGATAAGAGGTGTGTTACATTTATTGTTTGTGTCTTGGTTTCCAGAGAGGCCTGGTATGAAGACGGCAGATTGCTGCTGATCCTCGTTTCACTGTGTGTGGTGCTTCCTCTTGCAATATTGCCAAAAATTGGTGAGGAAACAAAATAAGTGACATCTTGAAAAGGCTCCACGGTCACATACAGTATGTTCCACCGTTACAGGCTTCCTGGGCTACACCAGCAGCCTCGCCTTCTTTTTCATGCTGTACTTTACCATTGTGGTGAGTACTAACTATTCCCTTCATATTTTTTTTCCCCCTGTTTTTGACCTGTTGTGTTGTCTACTCCTCAGGTTGTGGTCAAGAAATGGTCCATCCCCTGCCCGCTGCCACATAATGTCACCACACTTGTAGGTGCATGCCAGGTAATAACCACTTCCCTGAGTAGCGCACATAAGATGCCAATTTTGTGTGGCAATGGGGGTCTAGACTAGAAGTGGGTGGCGGGGTGGGGCTCTGTTTGATAAGGACCAGCAAGGGCTGTGTAGAGTCACTGCTACCTTAGGGGAAGGAAGTTCAGGTGACCTCACCCCCTCAGCCTGGAAGTGACCTCTGGCCTCTTTTATTATACAAACCATACTAGAACTCCAGACCTGCCGTGGGTTAACTTGTTAGCTTGTTTTCTTTTCAGCCCCAAACTGCCAAGCAGTGGAAATCTGCTCTTTCCCTGCAGCGCTCATACAGTGGCGCCTTCAAAGTTGGACACAATATTTTCCCCATAGGAAATCATTTAAAGTGCATTTCTTCCAGACTCAGAATGTCACAATCATCAAACCTTTATCTCTACTTGCACTATTTAAATAACTGTCATACAAGTGTAAAGGGACTTAACCAATATATGAATCTGCCGTAACGTTTATACGCGTGTAAAAATAATCAACGCAAAATCCCACGATATAGCGAAAAATGCGCAATAGAAAATTAGATATGTACACTTTAAAAATAGGCGATATGTACAGTGAGACCGCAAAAAGTGAACCGCGATATGGCGAGGCACGACTGTATAAGAGAGCGCCGCTGTACATTAGTGTTTGGCATCGTTTTAATTTGAGTGATTCCGGTCCTGATTCCGGTTCCAAACGATTCTCTATTCCGATTCTTTTAGGGGGCTGGGTCAAAAACGTTTGCGTGGTTTAAATAAAGGGTGTCCAAATTATGAACATCCATTTTCTTTTCATCCCACAGCATAGACTAAAATGAACATTTGACTCGGGGTTCTTTATAACCAGTATCAATTTCAAACCTATGAACTAAAAGGCAATGTGTGTCAAACTAACCCAATTGACTTAATATTCATTCATTAATGTTTCAGCTAAACGTTTAATATAGCATTGTTAAAATTGTTATTTGGGACTGTTTTATCACGTCAAATGGTTAAGATGTGCAAGTTTGAACTTGACCTCCTGTTTTAAGCTTGTAGCCTTTTATTTTGAAGGACCACACCGGAGGTACGTAAGCATTTTAGCAGGAAAAGTAACTTAACACGACACCGGTCAATTTTTTTTTTTTTAATGAATGGAACCAAATGCTCTGAAACGTTGATTCCTTTCTCTACCCACAAGAAGAGCGAAATAGGAAATGCAGCAAGTGTGCAATCTTTACGCATGTTCAAACAGGTTCCTCTGCTGGTCACTTTTAATATTACAATTGATTCACTATATATTACAGCACACCAACATCGCTCCAGACCCTGCGACGTGACTATTGCGCACAGGTACATCGCGATGACGATGCTCAAACAAAATATCGTGCAGCCCTACGTCAAGGTACCACTGTATATGCCGTGACTGCTAGAAAACAGACGGTGGGCCACAAATTACCCGTGGGCCAGATTTTGGAACCCTTTCTTGTAGATACTTGCTAAATTGATACTTACTGAAGTCTCGCGGGATGTCACAAAAGATGATAATATGAACACCTAGTTTGGTGTGACTTTTAAGACATTTTCTCAGCATACGAGGTGTGTCAGAAAATCTTTAGGACTGGTGCCACAAATCCTAGAAGAACCCTTCCAGGAGTGCTTGAAGGCTGGAAAAGTGTGCCAGAGTCCAGGGGGGATTACTTTGATGGGGAAAACCTGTAGTTTGTAATTTGAATTTGAAAAACATCTTTTGTGACACCAGTCCTTGAACATTTCTGACACACATTTTGATTAATGACCTGCAGTTGACTTTATAGGTTCCATTGTGTTTGTCATATGTCATCTCTTGTCAGGGATAACAGACTCCCTCTTCTTTCCCTGTTTATGCAGATATCAAATTCCTCTGACTCGGAATGCACGCCCAAACTTTTCGTCGTCTCCAGTAAGGTACGTAGAAGTCAGTCCTCCCGGCCACACATGCGCACACACGCACGCACACAGGCACACACACGCACACACTCACGCTAAAAACAACAAGAAGTGGCTGTGAGAAGTCGTTAAAAGTGTCTGCTGCTGTTTGTATGCTCTGATGACATGTCACACTTTCACCATTGAAGGGTGGCCTATGTGTGACTGCAGCTGACACTCACATGTGCAAGCAGAGGGCTAATAAAGTGCATGCTTTCAGCTGTAACGATAATAACATTCGAGAAAATACAGCCACGATAATTCACGTGTTGTGTTTATTTACATCAAGTGCTGTTCCACTTTGTTTTATTTTTGTGGTTACACTTGACCCAGACTTCTGTATCAACATAAAGCATACCTCTACCCACTGGCCCCTCACACCTGTGTAAAGGTATGAGCTGATAATTTGCTAAAAGTCACATCGATGTGTGTTTCAGAGTGCCTATGCCATCCCCACCATGGCCTTCTCCTTCCTATGCCACACAGCCATCCTGCCAATCTACTGTGAACTGGATCGGTCAGCTATTCAGCTCTATGTCATGTCCATAAAAATACAGTACAAGAAATGTTATTTTTTTTGCGTCTATATTTTATGCTGTGCCTTTGGTCTAAACATATTTTTCAGTTAAGAAATTAACAAGTATTGTATACATCTTTTCTCATACAGCATGAAAAGAAGGCAAACTTCGGAGTCACCTTTCTGTCACAGTTGTTATTTTGCTTTTTCCGGGTAATACTTGAAATTATCCTGGTTGTCTAAAGCAGACCTGAGGAAAGTATGCCGTTGGGCCACATCTGGCCCGTATACAGGGCCGTGAAAAAGTATTGCCCCCTTCTCAAATACTTATATTTCTGCATAGTTTCCCAACCTTAATATTTAAGATCATCAAACAAATGTAAATATCAGACAAATCTAACTAAGGGAATTTATAATTCAGTTATTAAATGGTCATATCATTTATCAAGGAAAAAAAAACTACTCAAAGTTTCCTGGCCCAGTGTGAAAAAGTAATGACGCCCTAAACCTAATAACTGGCTGGGCCATCCTCAGCAGCAACCACTGAACAGTGTTGCCACAGTTACCTTGAAAAAGTGACTTAGTTACTTTATTGATTACTTGAGCTTAAAAGTAACTTAGTTTCTTCACTCATTACTTGATTTAAAAAGTAACTAAGTTTGATGAAAGTAACTTTTTTGTTACTTTCAGCTGCTGCCAAGTGGCAGAAATATCACTTATACACAGTACAAAAACAGCATTAATTTAACCGTACCAATTACTTGGTAATGTACGCCATACAAGTTACAGAATGATGTCATCAACATGAACTAATAACTTAAATATTAGTGTAGTTGAAGCCACATTAAATGACCAACTTAGTGCAGACTTGACATGCCAACACAGTATAGTAAGTACCTAAACGTAAACAGGCACACCATTCTCAGGACACTTCTCTAAAGACTCTTAACTGATAGATAGATGGATGCCGATTGTGGTCCATGAAGGCAACTGTGTGTGTGTGTGTGTGTGCGTGGATGTACGTAAACGTGAAAGTGAAGGTGGCGGTTTGATATTGGGGGCATACACACACACACACACCATTGCTCCCACCATTGTAATTTTGATGCGAGGAGTGAAAAAAGGTGACAGGATTACTTGGTGAGAGACTTTCCCGGGAAAATAACGCGTTACTTTGCTCATTACTCAAAATGGTGGCATTTTGGAGTAACGCGTTACTGGCATCACTGCAACTGAATTGATTTTAATTTTCAGCATTTTCTATATCTGGCAATGAGTCTTTCACATCTCTGTGGAGATATTTTGGTTCATTCTTCTTTGGAGAATAGTTTGAATTCAGCAAAAATTGAGGGTTTTCAAGCATGCACGGCCTCTTTAGGGTCATTTGATTGGATTCAAGTCTGGACTGTCTAGGTGACTCCAAAACCTTCATTTTGGTTTTTTAAGCCATTCAGAAGTTGACTTGCTGGTGTGTTTTGGATCGTTACCCTGCTGTAGAACCCAAGTGTGCTTCAGCTTTTGGTCGCAAACTGATGGCTGAACATTGGCTTTGAAGATTTTCTGTTAAAGAGCAGAATTCATGGTTCAATCAATCTCAGCAAGTTGTCCAGGTCCTGAAGGAGCCGCTTCTCCTCACTAGGGTCGCGGGCGTGCTGGAGCCTATCCCAGCTATCATCGGGCAGGAGGCGGGGTACACCCTGAACTGGTTGCCAGCCAATCACAGGGCACATACAAATAAACAAACAAAACCATTCGCACTCACATTCACACCTACGGGCAATTTAGAGTTGTCAATTAACCTACCATCCATGTTTTGGGGATGTGGGAGGAAACCGGAGTACCCGGAGAAAACCCACGCAGGCACGGGGAGAACATGCAAACTCCACACAGGAGGGGCCGGGGATTGAACCCCGGTCCTCAGAACTGTGAGGCAGATGCTCTAACCAGTCGTCTACCGTGCCGCCTATGTACATTATAACATTTTGATTCTCTAATTCTAAGACCTTTATAGCATGTAGCAGATTCTTGAAACAATACAATTCAATGCTTTACATACGTACATAAAATTAATATGGAACACAATTGAGGTTAGCATGTTGGTGTGACCTTCAACAACTATTCTAGTTTCTCTCATGAACCCTTTGGAAAATTAAGTGCCCACCCCTGGTCTAAAGGCTAGAGGTTATTGAACAGAATGGAATACCTTTGTTGTCATTGTAGTAGGTTTTACTTTACAGTGCAGGAAAAATCAGGTTAGCAGCTCTGTTGGATGCATCACATAAGCATTTTAACAGTGCACGTCAATGCATGCAGAACAAACGTAGATATTATTGCTGCATCATGTGGAGAAATCCCTTGCTGTGCCAGCATGACAACAACAGAGGGCTTTATTTACTCTTATGTACAAATGACATTGTTAAAGAAACAATTAGTCACTTTGGCAGGGGGGACAGTATTATAATGTGTGATGTGCAACTTAGAACAATAGCAGAACAAATCAAAATATATGGACAGTTTCTATAGTTAACCTTTATTCAATGAAAAAAATATAGTTGTGTCCTCTTGATTTATTTTTTTTTTATTGTTGGATCCTGACATCGGTTCAACAGTTCAGAGATTTGAGGTTCCAATCTCAGCTCCGACCTTCCTGTTTGGAGTGAGCATGTTGTATCTGTGCTTGTTGATTTTCTCTGGGTACTCCCAAAAGTCTCCTACATTCCGAAAACATGCATGTTAGGTTCATTGAATAATTTAAATTGTCCGTAGGTGTGAATGTAAATACATGTTTGACTGTATGTGCCCTGCGATTGGCTGGCAACTAGTCAAGGTTGTCCACAAACAAAATACAGAAGCGGTGTAGGAAATTGATAAATGGATCCTCAAATTGAGTTTTTAACAATACCTTTGTAGATGTGGACTCAGTCTCCCTTCCTGAACGCTTCGTTGTTCTTCATTACGCACCATTTTGTTTCTTTGTGTTTCTTCACTTCTTCTTCAGGCCTACCAAAGCGAGGATGCAGAATGTTACCAATGTCAGCGTCAGCCTCAGCTTCCTTCTTTACTTGGTTTCTGCCCTCTTTGGCTATCTCACCTTCTACGGTAGGTCACGGCACATAGTCCACATTAAAGCACGCCCCCTAAGTTTTGTCTTCCTTCAGCTCACGTGGACTCGGAGCTTCTGCTGGGCTACGATGCGTACATGCCGCGTGACATCATGGTAATGATGGTTCGGGTCGCCATCATCATCTCTGTGCTGTTGACCGTACCGCTCATCCACTTCCCTGTGAGTACCCACCACGAAAAAATGTGGCGTCGTACATCTGCATTGACTGTAAAACACAGTATATCGGGATTCATTGTGTGAGTGCTGAATATCGCTCACATGTACTCTATATTATTTTCCGCTCCCAAAATGATTAATTATTCACATTACTAAAATCCCTACTTTTCCCATGGTTCTACACTTACCATGAAAATATTTCCCAGTGAAATGAAAGGAGACATTTTCCAAATTCAACTCATCCTTCCATATTTTACAACCATTTCAACCCATGTCAACTTGAAAATGTTCTACTCATTTGGGACATCTTGGGAATTATTTTTCCCAAATTCTCATATTTTTCATTAGTCCACATTTTCGGTGACAACATTCCTAAATTAATGCAGACCTTTACCATATTGACCTCCTCCTTCCACATTTCAAGACCGGTTCAACCCATGTCAACTTTAAAATGTTCAGCATTTACTGAAATATTGATGGCATTCCCAAAATTCCCACATTTTTACAATGACCTTCCCAAATTAAGAGATATTCTACAAAATTTACATACTCCTTCATTTTTTGACTGAACCATTCCAACTTAGTCTCACATTCTACATTTCCACAATTTATCTGATTCCGCAGCACTTCAGTTCGGTGTCAAGTATTCAGTTTTCACATGCAATATCTACAAAAATTGCATTCTCTTTGTTAATATACAGTTGTACAATGCACAATATGCTATACCACTGCAAACTACAACCACAATATTAATATTTTCATATTAATATTGCTTTCAAACCTAAGCTTTTTTATTTTTGTAAAGGCAGAACATCTCTTATTACAAATCTTTCTGTATTGGATCTCTTTGGATTAGAAACCAGGTGGGATACACTGGACATCAATAACCATGCATTACTATGACAATGATGGTAAAGAAGTTTTTCAACTTTTGTTCCAGCATTTGCCATTGTGTTAATTATTTTAGATTTTTTTTTTCTGATGTTGCTCCTTTGTGTAATTTGTTGTGCCTCATTTAGGGGTGTGTGTGTGTGTCTGTGTGTTTTCAAGGCTCGTAAGGCCGTGATCTTACTGTTGTGTGGAAATCGTCCCTTTTCCTGGATGATTCACATTACGACAACTCTGGTCATCCTTGGAGTGGTGCTCTTGCTGGCCATCTTTGTGCCAGATATACGAAATGTGTTTGGAGTAGTGGGTAGGTGATGTTTTTCATGTTGTCACTATTCAATAATTCATCATACGTGATGTTGCTCTCATTTATACAATGAATACTCAAAGTTGAGTGCCCTAAAAGTAAAAAAATTTGGAGTCCAAGACATCAGCCCAGTGAGCAAGATGAACACCGATTTTTTTTAACATTTTTTTATATACCACACAGAAGGGTACCAGTGATGAGGACCATAGAACTTGAAATGGAAAAGAAAGGGTCAAGGTGCTCAGTACAATAGGAGCAGTGCAATAAAAATGTCACAAGGTTTACCCAATTCCAAAGGTACCTGTTAAACAACACTAGGCTGATATTGTTCCTTCTCCATTACAGTTCTGCCAAGTCGTAGTTTTACTTCATTTGAGTTATTATACGGTGAGCAACATTGCTGTACAGTTCTTAAAGATTTTTGGGTGACAGTTTGAGCCTGGAGCAAATTACAATAAGCCCTCGCATATTTGCGGTGTGGCATTTGTGAATTCTCCTATAAACTGATTTATACATTTACCTATCCTCCATTATTGGCAGAAAAACTCACCTATTCGTCTCCTTGTTTCATTCATTTTTGAGGGACTTCCAGTTCTTGGTAAATTGTTGTAAATTGTAAAAGGTTGTGCAATATTTTCTCCACTTGATGATTACTGCCTTCACTGTGTTCCTTAGTATATTTAATGCCTTCAAAGTTATTTTGTACCGTTCTCCTAACTGATACGTTGGAGCAATGAGAGCCTGCGGCCCATGGCTTGTGCACGAAAGATGCAACTACAAAAATGTCAGGAAAAGAATATAAAAACATCTGAACTTTATTTATTTCCTATGGGAAGAAATGTTTTGGAAGTCAACCGGCATCACAGAACATTTTTGCATCCATAGACAGACGAGATGTCACGAGTATGATTTGGAACAGTGAAGGCTATATTGTGGTTGCAGTGTCTGTTCATACATATTTAATGATGCAGTCAACCATTTAACGAAGCCATTATTACCACACAAGTTGTCTTTGTTTGCCAGGATCGACGACATCCAGCTGCCTTTTGTTTGTCTTCCCCGGCCTCTTCTACTTCAAGATTAGCCACCAGCCTCTCCGATCTTTTGACTCCATCGGGGTAAGTAAATGCTCTCTTCAAACATATGTGAAACCATTTTAAAGCACTTCTATAAGTGCAATAACAAAAACAAACGAACAAAACATTCAGACAATTCCTTTAATGCAAACTTTGTGTTTGTAGGCGGTGTGTCTGGTGGTCTTTGGTTTAATCGTGGGCGTTGTCAGCTTTTCGATCATCATCTTCACATGGATACATGGAGGTTCTTAGCCCGCATCCCTCTTTTCCCTTTCTCAAAGCACAAGGGCAAAAAAGGAGAATGATACCAAAGAACCTATTGGATGGACTAAAGGAATAGACATATGTTATACTGTGTGCCCTCGGGCTGTGTATTTTTATGTTAAGTTGTGGTCATCATGCAGTTGTCCTGCATAAACATGGTCACAACAACATTAAGAATTCATCACCAATTCAGGGTGGTTGTTTGTTTTAGTTTTCTGTTAACCTCACAATTATTTTATGGTGCAATTTTGTTTACATTCTAACTTTCCATCATTGAAACTATTATTTGTCTAACACAATGGCTGGATTTGATTTCACAAATTTAACAACTAACTTATAAGCTTTTTATGTTTATCATTTACCTCTTACATTCTAAACTGTGTTTAAAAGACATTTGCTGCTACTCGGGGATCTACCCTTTTCAATCCTGTAACTCGATTGTACTGTTAAGTGGTTGTTATGTAACCTATAATCAGATGTACCTCAAATGAAAGACACTCAATAAAAGGGAAATAGTCTGTGTGACAGTATGTCACTTTGTTACATAACGCTTTATCAGAATTGTGGAACTCCTCAGTCAAGCATGTTTGATTGGCGGGTGCAGTTTGGATTCCAAGACCCGCCTTGCAGCGCTATATTGTCGCGTTAATGAAAGCCACATGCACGGCACTATCTAATCATAATGTTGTTTGGATTTGAGCTGCCTCCTCTGATTTTGATGGAGGGAATTAGGGCAGAGAGCAGCGGCGGCGGCCCGCTCTTCATGCCACCCTCGAGGAGGTTCCCCAGAGTAGGAAATATCCCCTTCCTCGCAGGGACACACCTATGGCGGTAGTCCTTGTGATTTTGTTGGCAGAAATGGAAGAAATATGTTTTTATTTGTTTTGTTTTTTTGCGGGGGGGCTAATTCAGGATTAGAACAACCTGAAAATATTAAACTCTCACCAAATTATTTGCAATTGTCAGCAAAGTCATGATGTTAAAAACAAAAATCCATCCAGAGTATTTCAAGAAATTGAAACCCCTAGAATGTAGTGTTTAGTTGTGTTGCGTTATACCTTGGTTGTTACCTTTGGACTAAAAACACGTAACATTAAAACGCTGCTAGACTACTGTGCCACGCCTCTAATGCTGCTGTGCGCTTGTAACTGCTATGCTACTATATAATAAGGATGAATGGCATTATATAGAATTTTTAAAGACAGTAGTATAGTGGTTCCGGGCACTCCACATTACAAAAAAGATACGCTAGGTTTATTGAAAGCTCTCAATTGTCTTTCCTTAGCATCTTCTAAACTGAGCTCATCCTGAATGCAGCACAACATTGCCACCAAGTGTCTGACCTCAATCTCCTTCGGCAAACATGCCTTGCATGATCATTAACTAGGAAGAGGTAAGACATAAGCAATTTTCTCCATGCATTTTTATCACCTGAGATGATGTTTTAATGGTGGTGTTATCACATAAAACGCATGGAGGACTGTTTTTGTTTAGTTAAACTCACTCCAGTGTCCAGTGAAACGACAACACCATCTCCGGGGGTTGAAGGGATGGAATGAGATGCAGGGATGGCGGTGGGGGCCCAGATCCACCCCCCTGTGGACAGCCTCCGCTCTCATATTGTTCTAAGAGGTGTTGGCTGTGTTTTTTTAAATAATCATCCATGTTATTAAAAAGCAGGAATTTTGCGTTAGCTGCTGTTTGTGGTCCCAATGTCCTGGCTTTGACCTTGGACTGAAACAGACTGGAAGGATACGTGCAAGCCTTTATATTTATGTTTCAGTAACATCAGATCAACAGGAAGTGACCGTCAAATGTTGTGCGTGAAGAACGGCTTTTCTGTGTCGATGTATCTCCAGAAGAGCATAGCGCTTACAAAAGCACCCAATCGGATTGTCTCATTTGCCGTTCACATCCGTTAGAGTGCTTGCATGATATCTGAGGATGATTATGATTTGTTCTGACGATTAACAGCGTTATAGTCCTGAGTTTGTTTATTTTTTGGGGAACTTTGGCTCGGTAATAGCAGCTTATTTAAGGTGAAAGGAGGTTTTTACTCCAGAATGTAGTCCGTTCGTCCAAAGGTAATTGTGAATGAAGCATCGTTTGGGAATCGATGCTGAAGTAGACACTTTTGAAACGAAGGACTTTTGATAATGTAAATGTGGGCCAGAATAAAGAACAGAGCGGACCCGTGGGTCGTACTTTTCCCACCCCTGTTCTAGAGGTTTCGTTCGAAAGCTCTCAAATTTGAACCACGTATACAAGACAGATGGATAACACTAAAGTCTATCATTCAGGTTTATATTTGGGTGAGTGTGTGCATGGCAATTTGAATCTGGCAAAAATCTTGAGACTCAATATAATTAAAAAGCTGCGCAAAATTAGTAATACAATAAGTAGAGTCAATTTATCCAGGCTTTACAATTTATCCAGGGTACTTAACAAGTAGTTAAATGAAAAGTAGAATATGTACAGTCTACTTATCTAGATTTACAGCATTCTTATCAAGGTAAGGTAAATCAGTGGGTGGTCAGTGATTGTCGTTACTTGGAAATTCTAGCGCAACAAGTTACCTGAGTTTAATTAAGTAGTAAACTCTACTCATCTGAGTTTACAGTGTACTGTATATGCTCCTGATGCTGTGATTGCCCTGCGGTTTCTCACTTGAATTTTTCTCTTTCTCAAATACTTCATGGGGAGTTTTGTTGCATCTGCTATGGAGTGAAAAGGAAGCAGACTCCAAGAACAACGACAGGAAAGATGGAATTTTTACAGCGCCAAGATGGAGATCAAGGTCAAAGGTGAAAAGGTGAGATAAGGCTAAAGTAAATAAACAACCTTGCAAGGTTCAGGAAGCATAGTTTTTGGGGTTGTTTTGGCAGGTTGAGGGGTGGTGGGCTCACTGGTCAACAGCCCAGCGTGGGGTTTGGTCTGGGGTGGTGAGCGGCGGGCCAGCTCGCCTCGCCACGATCCCATCAGTCGTGGGCTGAGCTCTTAATGTGGTCCTGACGCCTCCATGGCGCTGCATGGGGCCACGCTGCCTCCCCCACATCTGGAGCCAATTACCCAGAAGGGGCTGTGACACAGACCCCAACACCACCTCCCCCACCCTCTGCATGCTGCATTGTCCACACAGCTCCTCCACCGCCTCTTGATTTTTTTTTTTTTAACTCATCCAATAAAGTTAATCCTGCCTGTGCATTGATCTAAAGGGCCCATTTTTAGTCCTGTTCACTGTTCTTTGTTTGAGATTCTTTCTCTTGTTCCTAATACACGACTACAGGTCAGTTGTGGTGGCTTCTGCTCATTTCAGTGGTTTTGAGTTCACGTTTCCATCTACAGTCAGGGGTGACCAAAGTATGGCTTGTTTCAATCTGACCCACCAAGCATTAAGAGTTCTGTCATGCTTTATTTTCTCATTATAGTCCCTCATGCACGCCACAAATAAAAGATCACACACATGCAGGCATGCAAGGAGATATTCGGCGTGAAAGAGGTGCGAAAAGAGAGCTGCATCACCACTTGAGCTGAGGTGCTGGGCACGATAGCTTGCTCAAGGGCACCTTGACAGTAGCAAGCAAGCAGACACCTCGCCAACAACTTAGTTGGCATTCTTCATTTATTTGTATTATATTCTTTTACATTTTTTTTTGTCAGTTGTGGGACTCAAACCCATGTCCTTGAATTCCAAAGCACAAGTGCTTGCTTACTTTGAGCCGGATTTGTTGCATTAATTTAGCTGTTGTTTTTGTTTTGAATTGGTTAATTAATATACAATGTATTTATTTTTTATAGATATTCTTTGTTCATGTATCTAATGAATTACTTAATGTCTTGTAAGTAATGAAAAAAAGATCAGTAAAATACATTTTCTACACACATTTAACCAATTTACAGCAATTCTATTAAATAATTGGTGAATGAATTATAATTTCCTTCATTATAAATAACGTAAAAATGACAATAATTAGTTCATTATTCAAATAAACTATGTTACTTACATATTTTACATACACATCAGAACTATTCACAAATCCTGTATCCTGTATGTGGTGCAAATTTGGTAGCACTCGAGCAAAATCTCGAGTTCAAGGATGGGCAAACGATGGCCCACGACCCACATACAACCCGTTCCATTCTTTAATCGGGCCTAGCAGTTACATGATCAGGAGCCTAGTGATATTTGTTGCATTAATTTAGCCATTTTTCACCCTAAAATTGGTAGAATAAAATGTATTAGTTTTTTTAAATCAAGTATCTCATTGAATAATATAAGAGATATATACTAATAACATAGAAATTAGTAAAACAAACAACCTTATATATACTGTACATGTAACAATTTTTTTTTTAAAGGCACCCAGGCCAGTGACTGTTCATGGTGTGTCTGTATATACACACACACACACACACACACACACACACATTTATACACACTGTAGGAGCCCCAAAAGATTTCCCTGTGGTCTTAAAAGAGGTGGAAATGATCTTGTCTGCATGCAGTCCCATAATCCTGTTTGGTGCTGATTATCTGCAGCAGGTACAGGATGTGCTTGGCCATTTAGATAGAAGATTGAGCCGTCCTAGATTACAAAAACATGAAGTGATGCTTCAGCTCAAATGAAGTCATAAACTGCAAGTTTATGAGTTTTTTCTACTTGACTGTTTTGCATGTCTGCGCCTTCTGAAAATACACCAGGAAGGAAAACTGTGTGCTCATAAAAGCCACGAGTCTCTGTGTGCCCAGTCGGATACATGCCTGGAGTCAAATGGAGCTCTCCCTTGGGTGCATAATTCAACATTTGACATGGTCGTACGGAGAGAGAGAGAAAGCGAGGCTGGAAAGAGGAGAGTGTGACGCGAGGCAAAAGGGGAATTTGACAGACATAGGGAGGAAAAAGCGGAATGTCTGCACAACAAAGACACAAAACAAATCATGGTGGACTGTAAAACTGTCAGCTGTGGCTCCGAGAGAAAATGAGAGCGAGAGGGAGTGAGAAAGTCAAATACACAAAGTTACTCCATCATCCAACCAGACTGAGGCAGGCCCAGAGGAAAACCAGGGACAAGAGATTCCATGGGCGTATTCTGCCCCCTGCGGGACACTTTTGGAAGTCCATTCATTCAGCAACAGCAAAGCAGTGGCGGTCCTATCTTAAATGGCACCCGGTGCAAACACGCTTTAGGCGTGCCCACCGCGCGCACACACACTACACACGCACACATGCGCACGCGCAACTGTAATTTAATCTAACATTTTCCCCCAGTAATGGTATGGTTTACAATTACATACATTTTGCAATTAAATGACACCATTTCGTTACATGTAATCAGTTACTCCCCAACACTGCTTGTACGCTATGTGTCCTCACAAGGCCAGTGAGCTGCCCCTGATGACATCAGCATTTATCTGTCCTCCCAGAACAAAAGTTGTGACAGCCAATTGACTAGCACAACACCTGTAGCAATCTGTCAACATTAATACTTTTAATGATAAAAATCTATGATGAGTATGATGTATTTAAATTGTTTATGTTTGTCATGTTATTAGATAAATGTTGATTTTAACTGCGACTGATGTGGCACAGTTGCCTGCTGTTCTATTGTGCTTATTGCTGGTTTCTACAATTGCGACGTGGTAGTGGTGGTAAAAAGAGGTGGATTCAAATCGGGTAAATCCCCACCTGCCTGGGCCTCTGGAGGTCCAGAGTCCAGGTACCAAATGCACATCCCGCCACTGTGACAGGTTAAGGAAACACGCACACAGCGCACACACACACACACACACACACCAAAAATACAAAACGGATGACTCGAATACAGTGTTTAAAAAGAGTAGTGTAATGTAATTAAGAACAGATTGGTAAATGAGAAGTTTCCTCTTTCAACTTTTGCTCGTCATGTTCCTAACTAGAGTAGCCGCTAGATGGCGGTGTAGATCAAACCGCTAAAGCCATAAGGATGAACACGGGAATTGTAGTTCTTTAAGCCATCGAGCCAAGTGACTACAATGGCATACAGCAAACCAACACAAGCTTGGCAAGTGTTCTTGTTTTTTGCCAAAGTTATGCGGAACTTGTAGGTGTCGGTCGGCGCGTGCGTTTCTTGTGGCTTCCTTTGTGTTGAAGAGTCAGCCCACTCGGGGCTCGAAGGAGAGGAAGGCGGATGTCAAGTGTTCAAACAAGCCAACGTACAAGTGCACTCACCCAGCATGAACACGGCGGCAGCGTCCTTTTGTTCGTCTCTAGCCCTCCTTGAATACCTTCTAAAAAATTAAGTTTTTTTCTTTTAGACTCGCTCTAGTGTCAGACATGAAGTTTTACGGCCACATTCAGCTCCGAATCGGGGAGGCTGTGGACTTGAAGCCGACCACTTTCTCCCGGCGCCACTCCATGATGTTCTTGAAGAACGCCCCGACGACCATGGACCCCTACATTGTCCTCAAGGTGGACGACGTCAAAGTGGGACAAACTCACACCAAACAGAAAACCAACTCGCCGACTTACAACGAGGACTTCTCGTTCTCCGTGCGAGACGGACAACACGTCGAGCTGGCCGTCTTCAACGACACCCCCATCGGATACGACGACTTTGTGGCCAACTGCACCGTCCGCTTTGTGGACCTCATGAAGACGGCCAACACGGGCGAGTTCTTCGAGGGATGGGTGAGTCCAAGTGTGGGGGAGTCCAAGTGGGGCAAACCAGAAAACCCGAGCCTCATGTGGAGCAGCGCCCAATTCACCTGCTGCATATTTACTTTCACATTCATGCAGGTTTTATAGACAAAATGAAGGCGAGATGTAGCTCTTATGGTTTTTCTTTGGGCCGTGCATGTTTTAACCCTTGCCACCCCCTACCATTTGTTGTACTGGAAGATGAAGTCCAGCGTATTCGTGGTTCAACATTTGCAAACTCTCATATGTCTTTTGAACCGATCCTTTTTTTCTTTTTTACTCAACTCACCTATTTGCTGTTTTTGTGCTTAGGCCAAAGCGATCAAAGTAGTGCTTTGCTGTCAACTTGTGGCATCTTGGTGCCAAGGAACTATGTTGAAATGAGTTGAGGAGTTTCATACAGACAAAAGTAGTGCTTTGCCACCATCTTGTGGAATCTATAGTAGTGATAGACCGATGGGCCGGGCCGATTATTGCCGCCGATATTTGGCATTTTGACGCATATTGGCATCAGCCCATTGATTGATTTATTTATTTATTAATCCAACGGCTGATAAGAGATCAATTTCAAACTGGGTAAACTTCAGGGAACTATGTATGTATGAATGTATGTATGTATTTATTTATCTAAACAATTTCAGTTAATTCCCGGCTCTTTATTTTGTTTGATGATCACAAGGCAGCACGGTAGGCGGTTTCCAATCCGGCCTCGCCTGTGTGGAGTTTGCATTTTCGCTCCGTGCCTGCGTGGGTTTTCTCCGGGCACTCCGGTTTCCTCCCACATCCCAAAAAAATGCGTGGTATGTTGATTGAAGACTCTAAATTGTCTGTAGGTGTAAATGTGAGTGTGAATGGTTGTTTGCTTCTTTGTGCCCTGCGTTTGGCTGGCGACCAGTTCAGGGTGTACCCCCGCCCCTCGCCCAAAGATACTTGGGATAGGCTTCAGCATGCCCGCTACCCTCGTGGGGCGAAGCGGTATGGAAAATGGATGGATAGATGGATGGAAGGTGCTTAAACAAAGATAAGTGAAAGCTTAACATTTCAGTTATATTGACATTTAGGAAAAACTTTGTTTACTGTAGAAAACTTAAGGGAGCTATTTATTTACAAACAAAAAAACATCTAGACTTTCAATCTGGGTTTACACTGCAGAATAAGTTCAATGAGGAAATGTCATTGGCTCCTGCTCATTACGTGTCAAGCTGTGAGAGGCTGACCTGTCCAAAATGTGGGCGGGCCAAAGTATGGCTGAAAATGAAATATTTAATCAGAAAATGAGCCTAAAATTACTACTTAGTCTATTTTGGGGGGACATTTTTTTCTGCAGTCATCCTTTGTAAGTACAAAACTATGGAATAAGTGCCAATATTCACAAGATTAGATAGGCCCTTTAACTCTAGCCCTCATCAAAATAAGCAAATATTCAATCATTTTCAGGATTTTAACCCTTTAAATGCCAGGTTCATTATTTGATTCGTTTAATTTATTACAAGAAAACCCATGAAAAAGGTAATTATTTTCCATATAATAAGTTGTAGGGGGATGATGCTTTGGTTGTGATTAGAATTTTGTATAAGTGAAAGATCAACAAAGTTGTTTAAGTGATTAAACAGAATAAAATGTGGATTTAGGATGATTTAACAACTGTGTTTTGATCCCACCCTTCATCATCGTCAACTCAGAAGCCATAGATACATCTGTGAATGTCACTTTCGCACCCAACTCTCTTGTGGGGGAAAGTTGTTAGTTCTCTCTTTGAGCAGTTAACACATTTCAGCACAATTCGAGATGCAAACTCGTAAGTCTCGGTCCAGGGTTGCAAAGTCTTTACTGTATCTCAACACATGCATATGGTAAGAGACATTAAAGACCCACCAAAGAGACCCAAAAAGTCTTGTAAATTTGACAAACCACAGAGAAAATGTTTTGAAAATGCCTTCAAAAGTTGAATGAATTAAAAAAAAATATATATTTTTTTTAAAATCACCATTTATGTAAAATTAGGCTCTGAAATCATGAAAAATAATGGCCGGCCTCGAACTGCAAGATTGTGTGGGCATGTCCGTTCAAGGCGCAACTATATACACACACAATATACGTTATATATTTATTTCAAGAATATGTCTATACTGTATATATGCCTACATCAGCGACATCTGGGTAAATTGGTTGTCACCTTGTCTGGCGATGTCTCCCAGACGCTGTCCTGGTGAGGACACAAACAATATTTTGGTCACCACCACTGATCAGCCTGGGCAGTTTCAGCAACGTCTCTGCCGATGGGATTGGCCTTTAAACCACTGCAGGCGCTGTTTGATAACCCATCCGAATCTGCAACGGGCTCTTAATGAAGTGTTTGTTGGGCATTTGACTAAATTTTCTCGATCGACCATTGTGAAAGTTAGCAGTAATTTTTATTTATTTATTTATTGTGTCTCTCTCTGAACTCTTTTTCCAACAGTGTTCTGCCAGTGCCTAGATGTAGTTCAACTTTCCATAGCTGATGTCATGGTCTTCTTCAGACATCAAACTAGTTAAGATCAAATCAACAGCACCTCTGCCGTTTGGAGCCAAGTAGTGCCCTCCATTTTGCTGCAGCTGCTACAAGATGTAATTAATCAACACAATTCGTAACGATCAATTATTATACCCATCTTTAAACATTTCAGTATTATATTTTTAAAAAAATGTCATATATTTGCAATATGTTAATTTTTGCCATTTGTTTTATGTAGTTCTACTGTCTCATGAATCTTATTTTTAACACCCTCCTGAAGTTAACCATTGGGGTTTGTTTTTTTCCCCCCAATAACTGGTTAAAGCACTGAATGTACATGCAGAAATAACAACAACAATAATTTTGAAAAGTTAGTTAGGTCTTGATCTTTGCATTTAGTTCTTAAGCTTGGAACTTTGTAGAATTAAAGTTATGCCATTGGATTATTGGAAGAAAATAATTGAAATCCTAATTTAAGAAGAAAATGTCATCTAACAATGACAGAGGAATATTATTGCATCGGTCTAGCTGTAATCTCCTGCCATCTTTGCTGCTCTCTTAATTTTCATTTATGTGAGCCCTTCAGGATGTGTCATTGATGTGCTCACGTTGCACACAAAACGCCATGTGCTTCTATCTAGAATATGTGCTCACATTCAAGTTGTTATCACCATGACATTTAGACTTGACTTTTTCCTTTGCCGCCCACTTGATGCTACATGGCACCTCATTGTGGTGGATGCTGCTTGCTCAACTGAAACGGCCCCCTTCTTAAAATCAGAGGCCCAAACTTCTTCCTCTGTGATACTGTATTAGATCTTACGCTTTTAGACGCCACCACCCCAATATTCACCTTCTATAACGTTAGCTAACATAAAAACTTCTCTAATAGTGATAGGCAGATAGATATTTTAAGCAAATGGCAAATTAACAAATAGATTACAGGTGCGCGAGTCAACCTGCATGTTGGTCTCCATTTTAGTTGTTGTAGATTTTTAAGATGAAGTGAAAAGAAAGTTCAGCTGTAAACAAATGTGTCATTATTCTCCAGGGAGCGGGTCTATCTGTTCTTTATAGTCGCAAACACTGACACCACATTAGGCCCAGCCAGACGCCATAGACCATCACATCAACTGTTATGTCTAGAAGTATATGACCGACTTTGTTGCCAATGCCACAATGGGATTGAATTAAAAATGTGATTGAAGTGTAGTTATTACAATTTAAGAGAGACATATAGAAAAAAAAATCTATTTTTGTTTGTACAAATAGATGAGTCTCTGAAGTGCCAACCCATCAACTGTGAAATTACACAACTGAATAACAATTAAGTCTTTTGTGAGGCGCCTAATTCTGAAAATTTCTCAATAAGCATGCCCTTTTAAATTTGAGTAATTTACATAATACTGATGGGTAAAGAGCCACCATTTTCAAGCCACTGCCAGAGTCTGGCTGCCAGACTATGCGGAGAAATTATTGTGTCAAAGCCTGTAAGAAGAGCTGCAGTGTTATCAGAGATTAGCATTCACCCACAGCGTCATCAGCGCTAGCGTCTGACAACCAGCACATACTCAATACTCAATATAGGGGTTGGCAGTAGCAGTGTTTTTAAAGTGCAAAGAGTGCTGCTTGCTTAGATGAAACTCCCATTTGGGTGATTTCAATGTGTACCAGACAGGCAGTCAATTGACTGCATATCATTTTCATAGAAGTATTAAAATGCATAATTGTATTTACAATGGTGTCACATTCTCAAAATACTTTTCAGACCTTGAAAATGCATACAGTGGTTTTAATTTCTAAACGGCACATGGCTTATTTTTTCGGTCAAATGAAAGGGAAAAGCGTAGACTTCAATCACATTTTCATTGTTTTCTTTCAACTTTATTGTGTTTTTTTTTTTTTTTTTTTTTTTGGTGTGAAGGCAAAATCATAAAAACCTTTGCCCTAATACTTTTGGTTCTAAGTGTATATTCCTTGCGATATACTGTACACGATAGTGTGACGTCCCTCACAGCTGAGCAGCAGGCCTCCACACCCAGAACAACTTGCCTGACCTGCTTTGCTTTTTCGGTCAAGGTGTTTAAATTCCAATCACATTATCTACTTACAGGAACTAGTATGCATTTCAACGCAGTTACAGTGAATCGACTCTGTGCATTTATCACACTCATCTTTAACTCAGTTATTTCACTTAGTTTTTATCCATCCATCCATCCATCCATCCATTTTCTGAGCCGCTTCTCCTCACTAGGGTCGCGGGCGTGCTGGAGCCTATCCCAGCTATCATTCGAGCAGGAGGTGGGGTACACCCTGAACTGGTTGCCAGCCAATTGCAGGGCACATACAAACAAACAATCATTCGCACTCACATTCACACCTGCAGGCAATTTAGAGTCTTCAATTAACCTACCATGCATGTTTTTGGGATGTGGGAGGAAACCGGAGTGCCCGGAGAAAACCCACGCAGGCGGAGCCGGGGATTGAACCCCGGTCCTCAGAACCGTGAGGCAGACGCTGTAACCAGTCGCCCACCGTCCCGCCAATTAGTTTTTAATGTCCTCAAAAAAAAACATACCTTATACCTCACACAAATTTCATTTATCTTGCATTTAATACTTGTTATACTATACATGAATGCAAAGATAAAGTGTTGTGATTCAATTCTAAACTGCTATTCCGATACAAATTGTGTGTTTTTATATCTGTTTGCAGATGGACTTGGAACCTGAAGGCAGCATTTACATCCTTATTAAGCTTAATGGATCCTTCATTGATGGTGAGGTCATTCAATTGCATTCTGTTTTTATCTCCACCAAGAAAGTTATGCTTTGAAAGGCTCCTTTGACTATGTCTAATTGCCTCTTTGATGTCAATCTGGATTTTTTTTTAATATTAGGTAGGTAGTCATTAAGTATTGATTATAACTCACACATTGACACAATTCCCTATCTGTATGCAGGTATAATTGTTTTTATGTCAAACCAAATCTAATCCAGATTCCGCATTTGGAAGCAATTTAAATTCAGCAGCTACTCTGCATTCCTTGGACAGTGTTTCTAACCTTTATTGAGCCAAGGCACATACGGTATATTACATTAGAAAAGTCTCATAGCACACCACCAAACAAAAATGCCACAAAAAGTATACACACGGAAATAATAATGATCTCCTCTTAACTTTCTCATTGACATATTCAGTGTGACATCTGGGTCTGTTTGATTGAGCCCAAAGTTATTCTGCTCAGAGTATGAATGGACACGGATGGATACACAGGTTAATTGTATCGGTACCTTCTCCCATCTCGTGGAAAGTATGTCACTATATGTTGCTAGAATTTGTACATGAACAAAGATACATTAGTTAAATAAATGATCATTTGGGGTCCAATTGAGTGAAATTTTATAATTTACTGATAATATCTCACAGCACAGAGGTTGCCTTAGAATGCGCCTGTGTCATAATAGACATTCAATAATAGACAATAATAGACAATAGACATAATAGACATTCAGACATTCATGAAGATTTGACAAAGGATGTTTTAGTGTGACGTGACAAGTTTGGTAAGTTTTTTTTTTTTTTTTTTTTTCATGAGTAAATGGCATCAAATTTGCAACTGAGATGCACATGAAATTTTAGCTCATGTGGTGATGTGACCTTTCCGGGTTTGTCAATTGATTGTGTGCTTGTCTTGTTTACAGACGAGGCCATCACGCTAGAGAAAAACCACCGAGAGTTTACAAGGAAGCGTCAGGGGGCCGTGAGACGGAAAGTCCACCAGGTCAACGGGCACAAGTTCATGTCCACGTTCCTTCGTCAGCCCACCTTCTGTTTTCACTGCAAAGAGTTCATCTGGTGAGCAAGTTGGTAAAGCACACGTCACCGATGCCTGCATCGACTTTAACCTAAATATGTTTCTGGCTTTGTTTGTTACAGGGGTGTTTTTGGAAAGCAGGGCTACCAGTGCCAAGGTGACCTCATATTCTTATTCTCCACATTGAGCTTTGCTATTGATTTTGACTTTTTCCCCCTCTAGTATGTACGTGTGTGGTTCACAAGCGCTGCCACCAAGAAGTTGTCACTGTGTGTCCACGCATGAAAAGGTCACAGGTACCATCACTCTCGTTTGAACATAGTCAATTCCACACACTCTGACGCATGTCTTAATGTGTTAAGAGGGTCCGAGGGCTGCAACATAAATCTAATTTGAACCCCATTTACTACACCTTTCTACTATGCTATATTTTCTCATCAAAATGTACCTTATTACCTCTGGGTTACACTTTGAGATTTTAAGTTTAAATGGGTGAAGTTGTGACTGTGTTAATGCAGCATGCAACTTTTAAACATCACAGTGTGTCCCTTTTGCAGAGTGTAAGCCCTGGCTTCAGCATTAACATACCTCACCAGTTCAACATCCACAACTACAAGTCACCCACTTTCTGTAACCACTGCGGATCACTGCTCTGGGGATTTGTCCGGCAGGGCCTGCACTGCAAAAGTAAGAAAACCCAAATCAGGATTTAGGCAAACATCTTGAAAAATGAAATGGAAAAAACAACACTCTGCTATGTATAGTATAATTTTCTGCTCTATGATTTGTTTCTCCAGTCTGTAAACTAAATGTTCACATCCGATGCGAAGGCAACGTTGCGCAGAACTGTGGAGTCAACTCTGTGGAACTGGCCAAAAAGCTAGCAGAGATGGGCACACATGCTGCAGAACTCTCAGGAAAAAAACTCCAAAGAGTATGAGCATTTTTCTAAACTGATCAATTAGTAAACACAAATTCTGCTTTATTGTGGTTGTTATTCGTCTTCTCTCTTTGCCTTTACAGTTCGGTTCAAGTACGACAAAGATGCCCTCTGAAAGGAGGAAGAGTGTGAAAAGTCAGCCAGAGATCCCTCAATATGGGATCTCAGATTTCACATTTCTTCAAGTGCTTGGCAAGGGTAGCTTCGGCAAGGTGGGAAAGACATGAGAGGGGTGACCAGAAACACGCTGTAGAATAATGACTTGATGGCCATTCGGGTGAAAGCTAACATACGCGCGTGTTCTATCTGCAGGTGATGCTTGCGAGACTCAACAACAAAGATCGGGTTTTTGCAGTCAAGGTTCTGAAAAAGGACATCATCTTGCAGGACGATGATGTAGAGTGTACCATGACTGAAAAGAGGGTGCTGTCACTGGCCAGCTGTCACCCGTACCTCACACAGCTGTACTGCTGCTTCCAGACTCTGGTCAGTGGAGATGCAAGACACACACGTGCCTGTATCCAGTTACCGCTGATGGAAATCGTTGCATTGTTGCATTACAGTGCAGATACAGTAGTTCCAGAGTAAAGTACACAGTAGTTATGGAAGACTAAACCATATGCTTTCAGAGAAGACAGTATACAGTATATTTAGTTTAGGTGGATTCTATCTTTATACATAAATATTGCAGTTGTTTTTTTCTTCTTCTACACAGTGTTGCACTAAATGCACCACACACTGACTGCAACATTACATATAAACCCTTTCCCAAAAAATTTTATGTCATGGAAAAGCTTATTTATTTCCATAATTTCATTCAAAAAGTTAAACTTTCAAAGATTATAGATTCAGGGCCCATAATTTAAACAATTTCAAATATTTATTTGTTTATTTTTATATAACTTGGGCTTCCAGCTCATAAAACCCATGAAATTAAGAATTTAAAAAAATAGAATACTCTGAAGAAATCACCATTTGTTTCTCAGTTTTTGGAGGAAAAAAAAAGAAATTAGGGTCACATTAAATCAATGAAAATATGGTACTTTCAAAACGATATGTTAATCTTCAATAGAGGATACTTGGGAATCCTTTTACTTTAATCACTGCCTCGATGCGAAGCCCTTATTTCTTTGATGCTTGCTGTCAGTTCTCCTTTGTTTTTGGGTCTGGTGCCCCTCATTTTCCTCTTGATAATACCCTATAATTTCTCAGTGGGGTTTATTTAGATCCAGCGAGTTGGCTGGTGAGTCAAGCACTGTGATGGTATGGTCATCAACCCAGGTTTTGGTGCTTCTGGCGACATGGGCAGGGGCCAGGTCCTGCTGGAAGATGAAATCTGCATCTCCATACAGATCCTCAGCAGAAGGAATCATGAAGTCCTCGAAAACATTGTGGTAGACTGTTGCGGTGAGTTTGGATTTAAGAAAGCAGAGTCTACCAACACCTGCAGTGGACATTGCACCCCAAATCATGACTGACTGTGGATATTTCACACTGGACCCCAAGCAGCTTGGGTTCTGCTTTTCACCCGTCTTCCTCCAAACCCTTGGACCTTGATTCCCAAATGAAAGGCACACTTTCCTTTTATTGGAAAAGAGGACCTCAGACCACTGCCCAACAGTCCTGTCCTTTTTCTCCTTGGCCCAGTTGAGACGCTTCCTATGTTGACTCAGAAGTGGCTTGACCCGAGAAACCCGACAGTTGTAGCCCATCTCCCGGATGAGTCTGAATGTGGTGGTTTTTGAAGCTGTGACTCCCGCCTCATTCCACTCTTTCTGGATCTCTGCTAGATTTTTTTCATCTTCTTTGTTTGATAATCCGCTGAAGCCCACGGTCATCTCTTTTGCTGGTGGATCTTCTCCTGCCACATTTTGTCCTTCCACTAGACTTTCCATTGATATGCTTGGACACAGCACTCTGTGAACAGCCAGCCTCCTTAGCTATGAACGTTTGTGGCTTACTCATCCTATGAAGGGTATCAATGATGGTCTTCTGGCCAGTTGTCAAGTCAGCAGTCTTCCCCATATTGAACCCAACTGAGACAACTGAACCAAACTGCAGCAATTTAATGACACCTGCATAAATCTGTGCAGGTGCTTTAAGTTTAGTAGATGATGAGTGTGTGACACTTAGTTTAAAACATTTATGGCCTGCAAAATTTGGGCTGATTACTTCACAGTATTAAAATGTTTTGAATTCTTGATTTTTGTAGATTTTATAAACTGGAAGCCCAAATTATGTAAAACTAAACCAATAAATACTTACAAATTTTTAAATTGTGGGCCCTGAATCTATAATCGATGAAAGTTTAACTTTTTGAATGGAATTATGGAAATAAATAAACTTTTCCATGATATAAATGTTTTTTGGAAAGGGTCTGTATGTGTTAGTATTTCTGAATATTTTATAGTATTTCTCTGTAATATTGTATTATATTTTTCCTTACTTGTATATACTATTGAATTACCTGTTTATTATTATATTTTATAGAAGTTCTCAACATAAATTAGTACATCCAACAGATAATAAACCTCGAGTTTGCTTTCAGAATGAATATTTTATATGGCATACTATACTACAAAATACTTGTGTGCCATTCATTGCAAATGCAATTTGTCAGTATGCACATGGCAAAAATTATTTTTCATTACATATTCTTTGAATGTTGCAAAAGAGCAAACATTCATACACATCAATGAAAGTCTAGCAATGCTACATTTGAGATACACTGATGAAATGGCTTTTACTCATGTTGAGCAATGTAGAGGCTTTTGTGTGTTTTAGTACAGTACTAGAAAATGGATGGATGTAGTTTTATTTCCACAGTATTGCGTTACATTAATTGTTCAACAGGTGGCAGCAGTTTTCAACCTGTCCAACTGGGTGTGAGGAGACTGTAATACCTAGCTCTTTTCTCAGCCTGAGGCAGGACAATCTTAATCTTCTTTGAGTGTTTGAGCTTCCACTGACCTATTTCACCCAAGTTTGGAATAGAACCGCATTAAGACAAGTATTAACTGTAACGCTCCTCCCTTGAAACATTCACAGCGACACAGCACTGTAAAGTGGCTTTTTTTTCCAACGCGTCGTGCTGTTTTAAACCAAGACCGGAAAGTTCACTAACTGTGTGTTCAAGTGCACTTTAAAAAAACATGACAGGAAATTGTGGTAGGAAGTAACATTGGCCGCCTCCATTTTTGAATTCTTATTTTGAGTAGACCAAGACGTTTGTCCTTCACTTTACAGCTCATTAAGATCTAGATGACCCAATTAGATGCTGCAACAATACACCTGGTAATGATGATCATGATGCATTGTGTGTTAAGTGTGTTTTAAAGCATGTAACTGCTGTAAAAATTCATTTTTTTAAATAATGAGAGACAACTTTGTTAAAAAAAAAAAAGTCTGACCATTTGCATTAATCTTGGTGTTGAGGTAAAATGATGCTGTAATGTCTTGTACTAACCCCACTGCCACCCTTCCCAATTAACATGGGCATTTGACTTCTAAAGCCGTCAGTGGCAGTGAAAATGTTAAGGAGATGATATATATATATATATATATATATATATTAAGCAGTTCTTAAGATTAAACAAACGTAAATGTAACAACTGAACTAAATGTAGGCAGTGATCGTTTCGCTTGCCACAAGATGGAGCTCACGCAGCACTAGTATCTATCACACAGAATCACTGCACTATATCAAAGAATAACAATTATAACAAAAAAATACCTTGAACATCACCAAAACAGTACTTAAAAGAAATGCAAAAATATTTTGTGTTTAATGGGTGAATCTAGTATTGTGATCATGATATGGGAGTCTGTGACTTATTTTAACTGTTAAACTGTACATAATACTGTACAGTAAACATGTACAACACAGGCTGTCGTTAACACATTGCAGTAGTGAACATGCTTTTGTGTTTGGTCCTAAGCATCCTTAAATGTAAAAATCAAACCCCTCTAAAGTTTGCTCCCTGTCTGATCAGCTGATCAAGCGTTACACGCAGTCCTGTGCATCACATCTTCCAGCCGACTCTTCTTCCCCTGGCTCTTATTTCTACATTATGTACTGACTGCAGCCTGTAATGAGAATGAAAGATTTATGGATTTGATCAATATTTTTTTCACCCTACTAACTTCAAACCACATTTAGTTCTACAGCAATCCATTACAGCCGTGCAAAGTACATGAGCTGTCCCCATGTCCTAATAACCGGAGCTCTTCGCTGGCCCCCCTTCATATGTATGTAGATATGCTCGAATAAATGTGATATCTCCTCATATCTCACAGGACCGTCTCTTCTTCGTGATGGAGTTTGTAAATGGCGGGGATCTGATGTTCCACATTCAGAAGTCCAGGAGATTCGATGAGCCCCGGGCGTGTTTCTACACGGCGGAGATCACCTCGGCTCTCATGTTCCTGCATGGCAAAGGCATAATCTATCGGTATGACCGGCGTGTGAGCGTGCGTGCGTGCACACACACATACACACACACACACTAAATAAAAACTCCCTATACAGCTAAATAAAACTTAATAATGATTCAGTGCTAAAAATCACAGCTGCGGGGAATACACACTTATTCTGTGATCAGTATTCAGTATTTCCAGAATTGAGCGAAAATTAGATTACCCTTATTCTCTGTTTTGCAGTTTGTATAATACAGTGCCTTACATCAGTTCTGACAACAGTATTTTGACTCTTACAGCCTTGTATTTTGTGCCCATTAAATATATTTGTGAGCATTACTTTTTGGGTAAAAATCCAACTTTTCTGCCTATTCATGCATGCTACTATGTGGGCCATAGTTTGCCTTCAACCTCCTCCTAAACTGTACAGTATATGTTCTCATTTTATTTTCCATACTCACCCTACATTTCATCTTAACATTTAAAGATCACTGTCATAAACACTGCAGATTTCTCCGTGAACATATTCTGGTCATACAGGTCACAATAAATATAAAAAGAATCCACTCTAAATGACAACATGTCTCCCCCACGATTGTTCTTTTCTGGACTTATGTATATTTAGTATAATCACGATATTTGTCCAGTGTCCAAAATCAAAATCTGGATATTTGATGTTTGGATGCTCTAATTCTCTGCCAGTCAGGAGGTGAGCAGCGCTGAGGGCTTCATGCTAGTCCATAATAATAAAGGGCATCATGTGCTCAAACAGTAAAACCTTAGTTATATTTAGCAGATGCATGTGTCCTGTCTGTATCAGCCATCAGTGCAGCATGTTATAGCATGACTGTGGCCTGCAGAGGAGACACAGGTTACGTGCTACAACGGAAATAACGCACACGGCCAGGATAAGAAGATCAGGGCACTCTCTGTCTATGATGTGTAATATGAAGTTCTTCTCATGACTATTGCAGCTTCAGGTATGGTCACACTTTAGGTCTCTTGAAGAATAGGAATCTTGTTTGCGTTTTTTCTTGCGAATACTTAACTCAGTTGAAGTAGCTTAAAGTTTTTCCATACTTTACACAAGCTGCTGCTTAGTGATAGAGAAGAAACTCTCTGCAGGAGTTCAGTCTGGAAGAAACTTCTCAGTTTTCGTGTCATATTCTTAGTCACACTCCTTTGAAATTTTTTTTATTTGGTGCAACTTCATCTTGAAGGTTCAGTACAGTACTTGGTTTGGTCATGATGAGTGTGTGTCACACACCCAAAATACTGATCAATCTCACCAAGCCAGTTCTGTTGTCTGCTGGTCTTTTCGTTAATTTAGCATTCAACTCTCAAACAATTTATTGGGTTGCTTTTGATAGCCTTCCGGGGCCTGGCAGAAAAAATGGCTGTTGCAGTTATTTTTGTAGGTCAATGCAATCAGCACATCATGTTGCTTCCTGGAAAGTGTTTTATAGTACACTTCAACAGTTCTTAATCTTCCTTTAAGTTTTGTCAAACTGCATTGCATCCTACAGAGAGCAGAGCGCTGTTCTGAATATACTATATCATAACACAACCTGTCCTATATACTGTATTTGTAGCGCCTCTCTGTATGCTACAGTCCATTTCTGTAACACCTCTTTTTAAAAAATATAATTTAACTAGAAAATAATGTTAAATGAATACTTATCTTACTGTGTCAATTAAAATATGATGTTATCTTTTTTAATGGATAAAATATTTTTTAATAAAATTGTTTCTCTCATAAGATTGTCAACAGTGAGTGTATAGTGAAGAAGTATGTAACATACTGTATTAATTTATGCTCAATGAATGCTATGCATGTGCTCAATCTGGAGTAATATATATATAAATAAACTCTGGGGTGGTCTTCTCGTCTCCAGAGTGTGCGCATCTTGTATGACAAAATGAATTCTTAATCTCCCTTTGAGTCCATCTCGGGTTGCTTGATCATAGACTAGAGCTCCAGTGCTGATTGCTAACTCTGAGTTTTTAATTTGAAAAACTGTGCTGACACTCGGAATAGATTATTCAATTGTTCAATTCCGTAGAAATGTACAAGTCAGGAAGTTACATGCAGACAAATTCTGATACTGTATATCAAACTTGTCTATAATCTACAGCACATTGCTTTAAGTTTTATTTGGTCATTCTCCAGTGGGAAATAAGTCAACACAATGTTCTCGTTTTAGCTGTCTATATGGTCATCTGAATGATAGACTTCTTTCACATGACGGTCAGACAATCAGCCCTCAAACGATCTCTCCTTCCCCCTCGCGCTCCTCTACAGATTTGACGTTTTGGATTTCTCTTGAATTTTGATCACTGACAAGCCTCCAGCCATTCACTCTCTCACATATTGATCTGTCTGCAGCAGAAAGATGATAGTGTCACAAAGCAAATAATGTCATTTTTAACTTTCAATTTGTTTGTGTTGCCTTTCAGGGATCTAAAGCTGGATAATGTTCTGCTTGACAAGGATGGCCACTGTAAACTGGCAGACTTTGGCATGTGCAAAGAAGGCATATCTGAAGGTGTTGGAGCAAGAACTTTCTGTGGCACCCCTGATTACATTGCCCCTGAGGTCAGTTCAGACTTATCGAACTTTTTAAAAGACATAGGCACACATGGCTGACAGCTTCTTGTAACCCTTGTGAGTTCATATGGTCGCAAGCAAGGCCCTCCCACCCTCCCTACCCAACACAGACAGACTCCCTGGTGACTAATTGCAAGCCAAACCTTGAGGTCAAACAATAGTGGCGTTCATATCCGCTTATTAGAATTTTCCTTAGTCTTAGCACGTTGGGACTTCATAATGAGAGATTAAGATGGTCTGTACCTCTTACTATTAAAAGTGAGCGTTTTTTTTTTGTTTTTTTTAACATTGCCGTCAACATAAAAACATGCTTATGAGATCTGACATGAAAAAATGGTCGGATGTAATGAATTGTTATGAATTGTCTTTCAAAAAAGGGCTTTTGAAGACATGGAGGCCGCTATGTTGTTGGGCCACAATACATTGTGTGCTGATGATGAGAGAGTGTGGTCGCTTTATAGTTATTGGAATAACTTTTGGAACATTCGATACACTTTGGCAGGCCTGTGACTGAGCTGCTACGATTGTGAGCTTACAAGTCTATTCCTACAATTGTTCCCCACAAATCACCCAAATCTACTCACTCTTGAGACTCTTAGTACTGTTCTAATAAATGCACTAACAAGTAGTAATTTGCCATATTAATTGATTGTTAATTTTTCACATGGTCAATCAACTACATTTAGTACCAACATTATTCAGCATACTTTATTATTGCAACATACACCAAAATGTGACATGACAATGTTGTTTTTTAGTATGTGAATTTGAAAGCAAAAAGTGAAGTACTTAAGCACATGAAGTATATTTCAGAGTCTGTACTTTTTTCCCCCGTTTACTTAAAGATTTGAATCAGTGCATTTGCCACCTCTGGTAATTTGTGCAAAAAAAGCAATGGAGGCATCCATTTAACACTTGCTCCTCATAGGAATAAACAAAACTTCACTTCATGTCCCTTGCATTTCCTGTAAGGCTCCCTTGACCATGATCATTAATGTTGTGGCATTTTTTTCACAGATCCTTCAGGAGATGGTGTATGGGGCCTCTGTTGATTGGTGGGCGCTCGGAGTGCTGCTGTACGAGATGCTGCAGGGCCACGCGCCTTTTGAGGCCGAAAATGAAGACGACCTGTTTGAGGCTATCCTCAATGAAGAGATTTCATATGCCCCTTGGCTCAGTGTCGAGTCAGTGAATATCCTCAAAGCTGTGAGTCTTCATGCACTTCTTTATTTACTGTTTGTAATTCTTTAAAATGCACTTGACTTAAATCGGGATGTGAGTCACTTTCTGTGCTTGGCAGCCATTTAGTCTCCTCTGATTGCATCTGTTGGACTCTGAAGTTTTTCCACGCTGAACTAATGATAGAGAAAATCAATTTCTCACTTGGTTTGTCTCCTGCATTGCACAGGAAAAGACATTAAGCTGTGATCATTAACAAAATGATCAATGTGCCACATTCCTGAGTAGCTCTGCAGACCAACATTTGAGATGGGCTTTGGTCTTCTTTGTTTGGTTATTTTGTGTTGCCATTCAGACTGACTGACACTGTGACTGCAGAGTACTGGGCAGGCTTACAAGAGCTCTGGCAGCCAGCTGTTTGGACCAACTCTTACATAACTATATTAAGGCATGGACTACTGCCCGGTCTCAGCTAACTGGCTATAAATACCACAACGTGGGCACCTCCTCCTTTCATTGGCTGCTCTGCCTCCCTTACTCGTGTTGTTGCTTGGCGAAGTGCTGCGCCAAGCTCATTTGTGTTACATGTTACATAAAAAGTCCTGTAAGTGTAAGTAGATTTGGAACGTGCTGCTCTATTTATAATGACAGTTGATCCGCCGCAAGGTTCTCCTTGTTCGCAGTATTTTTACTTTTAATTTGACTTAATTTTATATTTTGGACTTTGTCTGTTGTAAAATTATTTACCTAACTATTTTTTAATTCCACATCAACCCTCTTGGTCTCATTTGTTTTTTTGGGTTCTTGCTTTGGGCGGCATGTTGGACGACTGGTTAGAGCGTCTGCCTCACGGTTCTGAGGATGTGGGTTCAATCCCCGGCCCCGCCTGTGTGGAGTTTGCATGTTCTCCCCGTGCCTGTGTGGGTTTTCTCTGGGCACTCCCGTTTCCTCCCACATCCCAAAAACATGCATGGTAGGTTAATTGAAGACTCTAAATTGCCCTTAGGTGTGAATGTGAGTGTGGATGGTTGTTTGTTTGTATGTGCCCTGTGATTGGCTGGCAACCAGTTCAGGGTGTACCTCACCTCCTGCCCGAAGATAGCTGCGATAGGTTCCAGCACTCCCGCGACCCTTGTGCGGATAAGCGGGTCAGAAAATGGATGGATGGATGGATGGATGGATGGGTTCTTGCATTGCTCCGGGCTTCTGTTGTTGTTGTTTTTAGATGATCATGCGTTCTTATCCTACTGTGTTGTTATATATTGCGTTCAGGTTCAGTCTGTCAAAGCACTTTGTAAACATGTTTTTAAAGGTGCTATATTCAGTGGGTATGGAAAGTATTGAGACCCCTTAAAGTTTTCCACTCTTTGTTATATTGCAGCCATTTGCTAAAATAATTTAAGTTCATTTTTTTTCCATCATTAATGTACTCACAGCACTCCATATTGACAGAAAAAGACGGAATTGTTTAACATTTTGCAGATTTATTAAAAATGTTAGTATGTGGCCTGCGATTGGCTGGCAACCAGTTCAGGGTGTACCCCGCCTCCTGCCCGATGACAGCTGGGATTGGCTCCAGCAAGCCCGCGACCCTAGTGAGGAGAAGCGGCTCAGAAAATGGATTTCAACCAGTCGTCCTGTCCCTGCAGCTGAAAAACACACCCACAGCATGATGTTGCCACCACCATGCTTCACTGTTGGGACTGTATTGGACAGGTGATGAGCAGTGGCTGGTTTTCTCCACATATACGTCTTAAAATTAAAGTTCTAATTTGGTCTCATCAGACCAGAGAATCTTATTTCTCACCTTCTTGGAGTCCTTCAGATGTTTTTTAGCAAACTCCGTGTGGGCTTTCATGTGTCTTGCACTGAGGAGAGGCTTCCGTCGGGCCACTCTGCCATAAAGCCCCGACTGGTGGAGGGCTGCAGTGATGGTTGACTTTCTAGAACTTTCTCCCATCTCCCGACTGCATCTCTGGAGCTCAGCCACAGTGATCTTTGGGTTCTTCTTTACCTCTCACACCAAGGTTCTTCTCCCCTGATTGCTCAGTTTGGCCGGACGGCCAGCTCTAGGAAAGGTTCTGTTTGTCCCAAATGTCTTCCATTTAAGGATTATGGAGGTCACTGTGCTCTTAGGAACTTTAAGTGCAGCAGGATTTTTTTTTGTAACCTTAGCCAGATCTGTGCCTTGTCACAATTCTGTCTCTGAGCTCTTCAGCCTGCCTGGCAGCTCCATCCTCATCATCCTTCTACCAATATACTCACTATCTCTCCTCTGGACATGTCCAAACCACCGAAGTCTGCTCTCTCTAACTTTGTCTCCAAATCATCTAACCTTGACTGTCATGAGCTCATTTCTAAGTTTCTCCAACCTACTCACTCCTAGAGAGAACCTCGACATGTTCATTTCCGCCACTCTGTCATAGGCTTTCTCTAGATCCACAAAGACACAATGTAGCTCCTTCTGACCTTCTCTGTACTATCCACCAACATCCTCAAGGCAAATAATGCATCTGTGGTACTCTTTCTAGGCATGAAACCATAATGTTGCTCTCAAAGACTCATTTCTCTTCTGAGTCTTGCCTTAATTGTGTGGCTCATAAACTTTTTTCCTCTATAGATCCCACAGCCCTGCACATCACCCTTGTTCTTAAAAATGGGCACCAGCACACTTTTCCTCCATTGCTCAGGCATCTTCTCACCCGTTAGAATTCTCTTGAGCAAGCTGATCAAAGACTCCACATCCATCTCTCCTAGATGCTTTCATACCTCCATAGGAATGTCATCAGGACCGACTGCATTTCCATTTTTCATCCTCTTTAATGCCTTTCTAACTTTATTACATCGTCTGCACAAGATGTAATCCACCTGCGTGCTTCTACCGCCGCTCTTGTAGGTCACCCTAAGTTCCTGCCTCTTCTGGAGAAAAGTGTTCACTACAGCCATGTCCATCCTTTTTTCCACAAAGTCTACCACCATCTGTCCCTCCAAGTTCCTTTCCTAGATGCCGTACTTACTGTCGGGGATGCTCAGAACTACTCCGCCTAGCTCCTTCCAGAATTTCTCTCTCACCTCTAGGTCACATACTACCTGTGGGGCATAGCCGCTAATCACATTATACATAACATCCTCAAGTTCAAGTGTCAGCCTCATCACTTGATCTGATACTCTTTTCACCTCTAAGACATTCTTAGCTAACGCGTCCCTTAAATTAACCCCTACTTCATTTATCTTCCCATCTACACTGTGGTAAAATAAATTAAACCCTGCCCCTAAACTTCTAGCCTTACTGCCTTTCCACCTGGTCTCCTGGACACACAATATATCAACCTTTCTCCTAATCATCATGCCAACCAACTCCCGAGATTTTCCTGTCATAGTCCCAACATTCGAAGTCCCCACATTCAATTCTAGGCTCTGTGCTTTCCTCTTCTCTTTCTGCCTAAGAACGCGCTTTCCACCTCTCCTTTGTCTTCGACCCACAGTAGCTGAATTTCCACTGGCACCCTGCAGGTTAACGGTGCCGGGGCGGATGTTGTTAACCCGGGCCACGACCAAGCCGGTATGGAATTCTTTAGATGAACGCTCAGATTTGTTTGCCAAAGTTTTAACACTCATGCCCTTCCAGAGGCAACCCTCTGCATTTATCCGGCCTTGGGACCGGCCTACAGTTTGCACTGGCTTGTGGGCTGCATTAAATCTGCAAAGGTTTTAACAATTAAATTGTTTTCTGTCAATATCGGGTGCTGTGTGTACATTGAGGGGGGAGGGGAATGAATTTAAATGATTTTAGCAAATGGTTGCAATATAACAAAGTGAAAAATTTAAGGGGGTCTGAATAATATTGTACCCACTGTAAATAAAGTTATGATTATTATTATTGCATTGAAAAATATATAATTTTCTTAATCCCAAAAGTACTTGAATAAGAGGGGCCATACCGCCAGTAAGCATTTTCTGGATTATTTTTCTTCCTTAAAAAGGATTTTTTTTTTAAAAGAAACTGGATTTTTAAAAAATCTATTAAAAGATATTTACAAATTGGTGAATCCGTGGGTGCCGAACAGAGGTGGGTTGTAACGCGCTACATTTACTGTTACATTTACTCAAGTAACATTTTCCATAAACTGTACTTGTCAGACTACTTGAAATGCACCGTACTTTTTACTTTTAGTTGAGTATTTATGTGAAGAAGGATCAATACCTTTACTCCGTTACAATGATCGACATGCCGTTCGCTACTTTTATTTATTCATTCTTGCATGTGTGCATCTAGACTCCATCTTTGACTTCCGCATAGGGTGCCCGTTGCGCGAATCAAACGGGATCACTGTCATTTGACTCCAATTCACCAATCAGCCAACACAAGGGAGTCACATGACCATGCACGTAGCCTTCGCGAGCCAATCAAAATCACTCATTTTCGGGGGGACAAAAAGAGCTGCGCGACTGTTTATTTTACAGACTCCAAAAAACAACAGCTTTATATTGCAGCTCTTAAATTGTGACTGCCCAAACTTGGATATTTCAGCCCACTTCTAACTTGAGAAAACACCCTGCGGTAAATTGCAGATGTTTCTGTTGTTGTTTTGGCAGTGGATATGGCAAAATTAGCACTATCCCTATGGTGTCACACATGCACACGCACACACAATCAGCTGTGTTCAGAAAACGGCTTCATCATGAAGTCATTTAAGCGAATAAAGCAAATAATGTTTCTGTAGGGCCCAATGTATGTGTTGTTAGTTAAAAATTTAAATAGTGGCAGGTGTGTGTCGACTCCCATATTTTTTATTTTTTTTAATTTTATTTGATGTTCATGCTCTGATTTATAAAAAAAAAAAAGTTATTCACAAGTTACTCTTTATTTGAGTAGTTTTTTAATTGAGTACTTTCTTACTCTTACTCAAGTAAATATTTGGATGACTACTTTTTACTGCGATTGGCTGGCGACCAGTTCAGGCTGTACCCCGCCTCTCGCCCGAACATAGCTGGGATAGGCTCCACTGTCCAGCCAATATTTACAAGATTGGCTTTTCAAATAAGCTCAATTGAAATGACTGAACTTATTTTAATGACTACAATGACGGTATAGATCCTTTTCATGACTTCCAAAATCTAAACAAATTCCTTGTGTGTTTTTTGGACATACTTGGCAAATAAAGATCATTCTCATTCTGATTCAGGGTGGGATCAAATTTGGAACCAGCAATTACATTGAATTTTTTTCCTGCGTAGTAAAGCTGGTATGGATGGAGTGTTTGGCAGCAACGATTACACATCTGTCAAGTAGCCAATGGGAATTCTAAGTAGCCACGGGTTTGTCATTACATTTGTGGTCTTGAAACTAAACTGACACTTAAATGGCCACACTGGTGTGTTTTTCTTTTAAACACATTTGTGTGATGACTTACGGTGCTTTTGTGATAAGACTAACTGGATTGTTTCTCTGCTCTTCATTTTATACATTCATATACACTGAATGTAAAATGAAGACTTTAGCATGTCTATTATGAGTGTTTAGTATTTTTAGTCTTCAAGCATCAGCGGTTGTTTTCTGGAGGCTGACACATGAATCGACAATGCATCTGGTTACAACATTAGGTGCGGGGTGCCCTCATTGGTGGCCTCACTGGTCGAGCAGAATTGTCATCCCCGCAACATTGTTGCATTTCAGCATACATTGAAAGAAATTACAAAAATACTGTAAATACATGCTATTGTCTGCGTATCTTGTTGCTTTGCCTTAGCTTAGGGCGCATGGAATATTATGGTCCTTTGCTGCTCCTTTTATTTAATGTATCCAGAAGTTTCAAAGGACTCATTAGCAAGAAAAACAGGAAGGTAATGTTGGAATTTGCCGAAAAGACCGATTTTAAAGATTTGAGGACAAGCTTATGTGGACTGGTGAGACAAAGATTGTTTGAAGATGTGACCAAATTGATTTTCGAGGGTAATGCTGCCTGCATCCTATTCATTAAACAATTTATTTTCTAATTGTGATTTTAGTTTTGTGTCATATTGAGAGCTCTTTTCTAATATTTTGGTTACTATATAGTTACATGAGAGGGCATAGGAGCTCTCTATTGAAAGGCACTGAAACCGACTGATTTGGAAAGTGTTATTATTCTTTCTAGTGATTTGGGGTTTATCTAGTGACTGTCACTGTGGAGTCAAAGGCTCATTAGTTTTGTTGGCTTAGTCTGAATGTCATTGTCAGCCTTGAGATGTGCATGTTATCTCGAGCCAAGACGGAGCCCTCTCCAAAATACATTTGCTTGTTTGCTTCCTTGCTGAAGGCAAGTCAAAACAAAGTTGTCTTTTATTTCTGGCCACACCCCTGAGCAGCTGTCAGACCTGGACCTGTGACTTACAGCTTTATTGGTTCTTTGTGTGCAACAAAGCTGGAACGGTTGCTCTACTGTTGAAACAAGTTGAACCTCAGCTAGTGCATTGTGTGTTGTGCCAAAAAAAACAAACAAGGGTGTGTTTTTGTGAGTGGGGCGGTGAGGCATTACTTACTTAATGTCATTTTGGATGGGCTCCAGTTTGGGCATTACTAAAAATGGTGATCTGGCCAGCTGAAATAGATGCATTTTGTGGAAGAGATACTCTCATTGAATTGATTTTCAAAATGAAATTGTTGTTTCTTGGATAGATTACAATCCCAAATTACATTTTCTTTGTAATATACTTATAATAGAATTCTTTTGTGGCCTTTCACATATTCATTAATTTCATCTACATTTGTGTCTCCACAGTTCCTAACCAAAGACCCACTCCGGCGCATTGGTTGTGTGGCATCAGAGGGCGGAGAAATTGCTGTGACCAGCCATGCCTTTTTTAAAAACATTGACTGGGAGATGCTGAATCATAGAGCGATAGAGCCACCTTTCAAGCCCAAGATAGTACGCCACATAAACATCCTCCTCCATGAATACCAAGCAGATGTAATGCAGTGTTTGCGGTCATCTCACCTTGACATATAACTGCTGTCCTTTCTCAGAAAATGCCAGAGGACGTCAACAACTTTGACCCGGACTTTACGAGGGAAGAGCCCACCCTCACACCGATCGATGACCCCCACATCTCCTCCATCAATCAGGATGAGTTTGAAGACTTTACATATACTTCACCCGAGATGCTGGAGAACTAAGAGCTTCCGCGCTGATCTACGGATTGGCATGTGCTCTCAATCTTTGGATTTGGACAGTTCTCGTATGAAACTGTTACATTCCCCACAGACATGAGAGTGTAAAATGGAGTGGGGTTGGTCAGACACGGACACTCTCTCAAATGGCATTTTATTGAGACTACAATATGGCGTGATGGACATGTACTTTTTTTACAGACGTGTTTTTTCCACTGTTGGATGTGCTCACATTATGGTTGACTCGGTACTAAGTGTTGTACTTCAACAAATTGGGCATCGAGTCCATTTTTACCATACTGTCAGCAATTCCCAGAATGACAAAATGGGTGTGTGTGCGGAATCTTTTCTTTCCTGTGACACGCACAACTCCGGGGGGGGGGGAAATACCCACCACACCACTCCCACTAGGTAAACAAAAATAAAATCCTGTATTAAACTTTGAAGCTTCAAACCAGCACTCAGTAAAAACATGAAGATATATGTTGTTAAAGGGAGACTGAGACCGTCAGTTACTGAATGTGTTTTATTTTTCACCCATCCAAATTCTATCGAGCATGTTGAGGATGATGCAAGATTTCATTTGTGGTAGAAGCTCTGGTGATTTCATGGACTGCAATCTCTGAACTTTTTAAAATTTCAACAGTCGTCTGGTCACATAGGATGCATGCTAGTGGCGTTTGCCAACTCATCAGCAACTACTGAATTATTTTGTATGTCTTGTTGCTGAACAGTTTAAATCCTTCCTTTGCTGCGTCTATCTGTCACTTTCTCAGTTTGCTTCCTCAAACTTAAAAAACAAACAAATAGTACTTGGCAACCAGTCAGGGTCTGGGAGCTCATTAGAGGCCCTTTTTTCAAACCTTTAGTCTGACAATTATGAATTAATACTTGGTGGTGTCTGACCTCGATAAAATATTTTAACCTTTCTGTGCAGTCCTGACCTAAAGGAACAGGCTAATCATCTGGTGAGTTCAGTAGGAACTAGGGAAGAATAAACAGGAAACCACACTGCGTCATTACCGTTACCTTTGGTCAAAATAGGAAGACGAGAGGGGTGAATGATGCTTTTGTGTGGCACTTGAAAGCGTAGGGTCTGTTATAGGCAATACAAAAAACAACAACAACAATATTTTAAACAAGAAAGAACAGAAGTCTTTGTTGTTCAAGGGAAGAATCTTGAACAATGCTGCTGTCCCATGATGAGCCTTGCCCCGATATGGAGTGCACCTCCCTTTAAGAGCACAAATGTACTTCCTGTTCGCTTGAAGGAGGAAGCCTGCATCTGTTTATCTCTTCAGCCCCCCTACCATGTGGGGATTGTATGGTTTTGTCCAACATTATTACCCACTTTGTGTCAGTGAAATTACTAACAAGCAAGCACATGTTGCAACACCTGCAATATAATAAATAAATACCCATTAGCACTGGGGTTCAACTGTTTCTGAAGTGAACGCCTTTGACACTTGTTGACCTTAATTCACTCACACAGGTCAGCAGCAATATCTACACATTTTACATATTTTTAACATTTAAGCTACATTTCTGTTCATATCGACTATCTCATTTGGTTTCTGAGAATGTCCCTAAAATCAATTTTGAAGTATTGTACAGAAGGATTCATCGACCGCCTACTAATATGCAGGGCATTGTGTTGTGTCCATGATGGTGGGTGAATGGCAGTTGAAAGAATGAGACGCTAGATTAAATGGCGTGATGTTTTGTTTAGCCATTAATATGGCCCGATTTGGCAGCTTTCCTCAGGTAATGTAGAAATGGGAGTACAAATTTAAGAGCCTTGTCTCAAATTTCATTACTAAGACAAACTGATGGCTGCCAGCAGTGTCTGTGAGTGCTGCTTGATTGAATCAGCAAAGTCCACATGCATTGCCCCAAAAAGCAGACACTGGGGGGTGGGGGGGGGACACTTCCATATTCCTTTGCAATCACCATTTTGCTGTTTGCTAGACTTCTTACATCAATGGTAAATGGAGGGGGGAATTCACATTCATCATTTTCCAACAATAATGGGACTTTTATGGTATGGTATGCTTTTATTTCCAATCCCCAGTATGTTTGGAACATACAGAGGCCTGAAATTACTTTCTCAAAGCTGGAGCTCTATTGAACCATATATTGATTAGAATTCTGCATCCATCTTGCCTACTCTCATTAGGGTCATTGCTGGAAGCTATCCAAGCTGACTTTGGGTGAGCGGCAGGGTGCAGTCATAATTTTTAGTCTTCACTTAACCTAACATGGATGCTTTTGTAATGTGGGAGAAAACTGGAGTACCTGGAGAAAACCCACACAAGCACAGTGAAAACATGCATTTGCAAGGCATTGGACCGTTACACACTTTTCGTCAACACAAAGGTCCTTCTTTTTCACCGTTGTAAAAAAAAACTGTGACTTAATAATTGAGAACATGTTCCATAAGTGTTTGCCATTTAATCAAACTGATTTGAAAAAGTAATTATCAAACTTGTATGAGACTGATAACAGTGATCCTAAACATACAGAAGAACAACATATGTGCAAGCTCACATTTTACTTTAACTCAAAATCCTATATGTATAATAATGTGGAATACGGTGTAGATAAGTGGTGTATTTCCATTTAGAAAATCGAAAAAAGACGTGTATTGGGTTTTGTTAAGAAGCTGGACAATTGAAAAGGGTGAAATAATCAATACAGAAAATCATCTATTTAAAACCCAAGAAAGAGCTCAATTGTACTATACTGTAAGTCACAAATTTTAAAGAATTGGACGAATAGTAAAATCTTAACGATCGTAGGACATGCTCAGTGTTCTCCCAGTGAGGTCAGGCAACTTTTAATGGGTAAAGTGGTTGTGTTGAGCTCATTTATAGGCATACCAAAGTTAGTTATTTTCATTACGCAGGTAGCCAATGAGTAGTCCTTACTGTGCTGTGTTCAACACATGTAAAAGTCAACATTGCACCCTTACTACTATGTCTGGAGCACAGTGAGGGAAATCTGCTGAAGTATTTTCTCACTGTTTGGAGGGGATACCAAGGTTAAAGGGCAGGTAGGGCGGTTGTCTTCCTTTTCCTTGTTGACAACAAAGCATTTAGCAGCAATATGTGTGGGTTTAGACTGAGGTCAACAACTTCTTTGAAACTTAAAATTATTTCTGGTGTATTGATTAAGGCAAAGGGTTATCAGTTTGATATGCACTTCTGAAATCATTTCTGATTTTCTTTCAACAAATTAAACATGGAAGAAGTGACGCAAAGATCAAAAATCAATATTGTGTACTATACAAGTCTAACACTTGTGGGTCATTCTAGAACTGGAAGACAATTTAGGCACCAACCCTTTTGAAATATTATATGAAATGTTTTTTTTTGTCAGATTATCAAATATTTTGCAGTTTGGTGCAACCCTTCTACAGATACTCAGCCATCTAAACAAATATTGTTGAATGAATCCTTTTACAATAAAGTTTAATTTGAATACAAATTTCATTTTACTCTAATTAAACAGTTGCAAATCAATACTAATGTTAGAGTTTTTGTTCAAGAGTACATACTAGCTGTGTTCGCTGCTATACTTACTGGTCAAGAACAAATACAGCTATATAACAAAGAAAAACTTTGATAGTTTGTATTTTTCTGATGAGTAACAGGGTTGCATCCATTATGGTTGAAACTACTGAAAAAATATGAAAAAAAATTGAAGAGAGGACTTAGCTTACCTTATCTTGGGCTTGAAAGGTGGCTCAATCACTCTACAATTCACTTACCTTAGCTCTTCTAATTGTCAGAGCAATTAGCTTATTGATGGCCCTTTTGGTGAGTAATGGGGCTCACTTTATACCTCATCCTCCAGAATGTCATAAAACGTTTTAGTAACAAGGTTGCGTGTATGTTGAGAGACAGAAGTTCAGAGCATAATTACTACTATTTAAAATATGTGTGATAAAACAAAATAAAACAACTACGAGGAAGACCTATCAACAAAATCACACCAAAAAAATGCTGCTTTAAAACTTATCAGTTATATCTGATATGTAAGTTACTCATCAGGAGGCAAGGAAACAGAAAAAATCCATTTTACGGGGTGTTCACGAGCTATTTGGTGTTCTAAATACAGCTACGGTTACATTATGTCTCAGGACAATTATAATGTACACAATGCATGTTTCAGTAATTTTGGCTGCGAAAATGCCCTCCAAAAGTGTAATGACCCATGTTTTTTTTTTTTTTTTTTTTTTTTTTTTTGCAGGAGAGAGGGGTGACCCGCGTTTCGGTACTAGTCAAGGGAGAGGGGGCCTCATAAAGGCTTGGGCCACTGTCTTGATGAAGCAACATTTAACTGTGCTTGCACGATGGCCTATAACAGGGGTGGCGAACCCGGAGCTCTTTGCCCGTTTTCATGCAGCTCTTATGAAGGCATGAAAGCATATCCAAGTTTAGGTTTTTTAACGTGCGTGCGCGCCTTGCGTGAGTTCATTACGGTATTTTCGCAAAACTGGCATGCGCATTGAATGAAAATAGCTCGACGTTTCTCAGTCGGATCGCGATCTTTCGAGAAAATAATTTGTCAAATTCGCTCTCAAAATGGCAGGGAAAAAATCCACAGTTAAACAAAAATATGTGGATGAACACAGGATGTTTTTACCAGAGTGGCAGAGCTCATATTTTTTTGTTGAGCGTAACGGCAAACCACTCTGCCTTTTATGTCAGGCGTCTTTATCGCATTTCAAAGCTTCAAATCTTCAGCTCACTCCACGCGAACATGGACCTGGAATTTCTGAAAGGGACAACTTTGCAGTCACATGTTGGTCACTTTGAAAAAGCAGACAGAAAAGCAGATGCAGTTTTTTCCCAAAAAATAATGAAGCATCCAGAGACTGTAACGCTTGCATCATATCAACTGGCTTGGAACATTGCAAGGGCCAAAAAGCCATACAATGAAGGGGAATTTATTAAAAAAATGCCTCGGTGACGTCGCTGAAATCTTGTGTCCTGAAAACAACAAACTTAAACGAATGGTATCAGACCTTCAACTGTCCCGCCACACTGTTGAGCAGAGAATATCGGACATTAGCACG
This sequence comes from Phycodurus eques, assembly GCF_024500275.1. NCBI lineage: Eukaryota > Metazoa > Chordata > Actinopteri > Syngnathiformes > Syngnathidae > Phycodurus > Phycodurus eques. The sequence continues at coordinate 13,251,764 of NC_084538.1, read as the reverse complement.
GCTATTGAATCACAGTTCCACTCTGACCTCCAATCATGTGAGTATTTTAGTGTTGCATTAGATGAGAGTTGTGACATACAAGACAAACCTGAATTGGCAATATTTACACGGACTGTGTCAAACGATTGTTTGATAAAAGAAGAACTTGTTGATATTGTGCCATTAAAAGACGGGACTCGTGGAATAGACCTGAAAGAAACAATGATTGCTGCATTTGCGAAAGCAAATGATGTTCATGTGTATGATGTGGCCCTTTGCAGTAACAGTAAAAAATGTGGCTCTTGATCTCTGACTGGTTGGCCACCTCTGGCCTATAATATCGTGGGCGCGTGTACGAGGGTTTGAGCACGTGATTGCGCGTCCCCGTGGCCTCGAGGGAGGGGGGCGGAGGGGGAAGTAAGCGTTAGTGCCTGAGCTGAGCTAGTGTAGTAGTTTCAGCTTTACAGCGTGGCAACGCTGCCAATTGCGGACGAATGGCCTGCCTTTAAGCGCAGAGAAGACTTATTTCCTCGCCAAATACGCACGGCGGTAACTCATACGAAAAGCACTTAAGGAGTAACGAGCCCATATCGGCGACAATCTGCTGGTGTTTGGCATTATTCGTCGACGGTGAAGGAGGCAGCTTGATACGGATAGAGCGACACAACTCCGGGTCATTCGGTCCTGAAATGGACACAGGAATTGTACCTGAAAAGAAACGGTAACGTTGACGCTAGCTAACGTCATGGGGCAACTTGTCCAAATACGTCCCTGGAGTTTTTAAACATTAAAATTAGCGCGACGGTATAGACTGAATTTTCAAGGTTTTATGTTACTCGTAGTGCGTTTACGACGACATAATGTGTTTGCTAGCTAATGGCTAACTTAGCTAGCACCCGCATAATATTTATTGAGCGAGCTTCTGTCGCTCCTTTGTTGGTCTCGGTTACTTTTGTTTCCCCAACTTTACCGCATGTCTGAGAAAACACTTAAATTTAATTAATTGGGTAACTCTTTACACTTAGTTTCTTTTTTTTGTGGTCGGTGAGACTCGCTAGTTTTCTTGACACGTTTTATCGTGGTAATAGCTGCTGTTTAGGTTTGACGTTGTAGCGATTGATGGCCCTCATCTCTTGCGAGCACTGCTGCGATGTGGTTCTTGTTAAAAATGTTTAAGTTTGTCGCCTGGTAACACCATAGGGCCGCTGTAGGTCATTACTGTGTCAGTCGCTAAGTGTAAAAATATGTTGGCAGGAATGACACCGCAGTGTAATAACAGGGCAACGCAGCAAGTATTGACAATCATCAGCAATAAAATTGTTCAAACATTGTTTTGTGTGTTCCCCATTTACATACCGTAGTTACCTGCCGTTCTTATTTAGTCCCCTTAAAGAAACATCTCAGTGAAGTTATGTTGTTGTAGCCCAGTCACCTTTGGTCCATCTTGCTTTCTTGTTGCCAAATTGAAATTTGGCACATTGTACCTTGTGCAGGTCTGATAATTCTGTGTATTTTGCTAACTAAAGTGGCTGTATGTCTACCAACGGTTGTTCAAATGCCAGGTGTTTGTTTTTACCACCATTAATGTGACCTATGACTAATAGAATAAAATTGAAAAAAATATTTTTTGGGGGTGAGGTGGAGGAAAAAAAAGTTACTTAATGTGGTTTGCACAAGTGTGCACACTTATAACTGGGGATGTGGGTGTGTTCAGAATCAACCAGTCACATTCAAACTCATGTTAAATGCCAGTCAGCACACATTTGCTGCCGTTTAAAGTTGGTTTTATCAACCCCAAATAAAGTTCACGTGTTCTAATAGGCTTTTCCTGATATTTTTATAGTCACATCTTATAGCACAAGCAGTGGTCTGCAGAGCTTCAGCGGTATCGGAGGGGTCTGGTTTGTTTAAGGTATCAGTCAGTAGAAGGGTACAAATGAATTTCCAAGGCATTAAATGTACCATGGAACACACTGAAGAGTCATCATCAATTTAAAAAAATAAAATAAAATGGCATAACAGTGACATTACAAAGAACTAGACCCAAAATTGGTGAAACGAGGAGAAGCTGATTAGTCACGGAAGCTGCCATGAGGCCTACAGCAAAATTGGATCAGCTACAGGAATTTCTAGCAAGTAATAGGTGTTTAGTACATGTGACAACAATTTTCCCTCATCGTATGTCTGGGTTATGGGTTATGGTGGCAAGACGGATGCCTTATCTTACAGTCTCCCAAACGTGTTATGGTCCAACGAAATTAAGGTTGAACTTTTTGGCCATAATTCCAAAAGGTATGTTTTGCACAAACGCAACAATGCTGTTCACCAAAAGAACAGCATACCTACAGTGGCCCATGGTGGTGGCAGCATCATACCTTAACGCAGGGGTTCTTTTGCTGGAAGTGGGGCCTTAGTCATGGAAAAGCTAATTATGAGTCAGTATGGCAGGATGGAGCTACCAGGCAAGAGAGCTAGGGGAAGACCCAAGAGAGAAGGTTGATGGACGTCGTGAGGGAAGACAAGAGGGCAGTTGGTGTTTTAGAGGAGGATGCAGGAGATAGGCTTACATGGAAAAGGATGACGCGCCACAGGGTGGGATTAGCCGAAAGGAAAAGAAGGGATTAGCCGAAAGGAAAAGAAGAAGAAAGAAGATGGCACAAAGCCTGCAGACTTCTGCTGGGAAACAAAAAAAAGTCAGTAACTCCAACTCGAACGTCTGAACGTTATTCAGGGTTAACAAGAGGCACTTCAAATCATGGCAGGTGTTTGCTGACTCCCATTTTTACATGAGTTTGTATATGATGGGTATTATGAATACACCCATTTCCCATTTTCTGAGGATGTGCCCACATTAACTCATTTTATTACATCCCCTGGCAAAAATATATATTTCTTTCAATTGAGTTGGTATAGGTCACAATAAGAGACAAATTCCTTGTGTTTTGGACATACTTGGCAAATAAAGATGATTCTGATTCTGATAATGGTGGGAAAAGATTTAAGAAATATTTATCTTGTCATTTTTGTATAACACAAAAACCTGGCATTTGAACAGGGTTGTGTAGACTTCTGCTTTGTCATAGTTTTACTCGGGTTGGATGCAAGTTAAGTTGCACAGTGCTACTTTGTGGTTTTATTTCTGCCTCATCCCTTAATCACAGAGGATTGACGTCAGAAGCAGTTGCCAAATTTGTGTTTCAGTGGAAGTTGAGCTTAGGTATTAGAGTATAGTTCCTTCATGTTAACAAAATGAACATATGTGATATAAAAGTAGTTTTGAATTGATGGTTGACTTGACATCTTTTTTTTAAGCACTTCAGGGCTTTGGAGAGTTTGGTGAACTGGACAATCAATCCTTGCCAGAAGATACTTTTATCCCAACCGGAAAACACAGGACAGTGTTTTAGTAGGAGCATGTTCATATTTTGGGTGTTTATAAGGGTATTTGACATTTCAACATGGGCCAAATATACCTGTACAATATATCCCTTACATTTTATTATACTTTTTGTCAAAAGCAAATTATCAACTGGATGAATAACACTAATTTCCTCACCAGGTAAATCGACTGTAAAATTCAAAATGGGCTGTCATACAATTACTGAAAAGGGCAAACGATGATAGATAATGTGCAATTGTGGTCATCTGCGGTCATGCATTTGTAGTTGTTCAAAAAGACATCGGATCAGACCGTTCTTTAACAGTAAAATAATTGTACGGGTAAGAACCTTGGTTACGTTTGGTTGTTCGGTTTGTCGCAAATTTTTCAATTGTATTTTAGGTAGATTAATGGTATCACAATTTACCAACACCAAATAGGTTTACAACCCAGTTGTATTCCTTTATTTGTTTTTTTATTTATTTTATTTTTTGCTTTGTGTTCTCTTTTTAAATAAATTTTGCCTTTTTATATCTTACATTATTTTGGCATTCATAAGGACAGAAAAGTAATAATTTCACCGCACAGGGTGAAACACCTTTCCCTACTGTTGAAATACTGAACTATTTGAATCAGGAATCTTAACAAATGCTGTGCAGTAAACAGAACGTGAGTAGGTGAGGAGTCTCGACACTAGCTGGGAAAACCAGTTGATTAAAATACTGTTGTTGTTTTTTTGTTTTTGTTTTTTTAACTACTATAACATAGCCTGAGAGTAGGGCTGGGCCATATGGTCGTCTAAAAATAAAATATTTTTCACACCAAAAATTGATCTACGTTTTGAAGAAAATAAGTACAAAACAGGAAAAAAACACATTGTACTTTTATTTTATGAAAAGCCAAAAAAAAGTAACCCCCATTTAAAATTTAAATTAAAACAAATAAAGTGCAGGAATAAGTTTGTTGTGCTGCGGTGTCTTTTGTTGCAATGGGATTTAGACAAACTTTGCAGCATGCAGTTACTTGTTCCATGTCTGTCACTGCAAACCTAAACCAGTTCTAAACCACTGATGATACAATTCCTTTATTTTAAACAAACATGTTGCTCTCTTTAGCGGTAACCATGTTGTTGCGCTAGTGTGTGTATCTCTGTGAAAACAAGGAAGGCGGAAGTTACAGAAGCTAATGGGGGTGAAATGTGCACCGCACCTAGGGGGGGGGCTTTGAATCTAATGTTTACTATTTTATATAGCCTACCACCTCTAGGTACAACTAGGGCTGAGCATTAAGAACCACAACTCGATTAGATTTCAGTTCTTTAGGTTGCAATTGGATTTGATATCGATTTAAATGCTCCAATATCGGTTCAGTAATAACAGATAATATAATAACATCATCACAAATGACACATTTTTTAAAGCAATAAAACTTCTGGAAATAAGAATTTGCACAGAACCTATTTGTGCATATGGAGCACAAAAGTAAAATACATGACAGTTTTATATAAACACTGAAAAGGTAAAGTGCATAAGTGTGTGTTAACCTAAATAATATTGTTTTCCACTTGGAAATTGTATTCAGATTCACATTCAGAGTCACAGATACTACAGTGTCGAACGTGAAGATGGTGATCCCAAGTGGACAAAAATAATATCTGTACTTCATACACATTTTGTATTGGTACAGTTGTTTAATAATGCAAAATAAATTTTTGGAGTGGGGTAATGGGTAGAATGCTTGATAGCTGCAGCCTGTATACGGAATTATTTTGGTATGAAGTCCCTTGTTTTTTTTTTTTGTTTTTTTTTTTTTTTGGTTTGAATTTGGTTTTTGGACTGAGCCCCCCCCCCCCCCAAAAAAAAGAAGGGCACTAGAGGAACACTTGCAGCCATTGAACAGAACACTAAGCGAGAGGAATGTTGACACCCTGTTTAGAGAGTGGAGTACTGGCAGTCTGTACAGTCCCCCCCTTCTCTTTCCTGGAGTCAGTTCTCTTTGTTGTTTTTTCCCAGGCTGCAATTAGGGTCGGTTATTTATTTTTTTATTCTTGTCAACAATGCTCTTAAAAATGAGACTTCTCTTTTCAGTACAGTCTGATTTTTATTGGAGAAAATTAGATAAGTCATTCATCACGCGTTGTGTTTTGCGTCCTGTTTCCTATAATGTCAGCGAAGGGGTCATTGGCCTGACATTTTCAGCCCTCTTCTGATTTTCTCACAGAGCTTCTAGTTGTGGTGCTTCTGCGCACTGAATCATGTAATATATTAGAATATTTTAAATTCAACGATACTTACCAACTGATGTTGACATCTCCAGTGAAATGTGTTAGTCCGTCGAAACAAACAGCCCCAGAAATTCAACATCTGGCTGCAGTGATTTTCATTGTGCACTGGTTTATTTAACCATTAATCTCCTGTTCACTGGTTCACATCTGTTACTGACTAGTATACATAATGTTCATAGAGTCACGGTATTTATTTGTACTTTATTTGAAAATGATACAAGGATAATATGAGAAGATAAACCATACATGTTGTGTTTTGTAGTATTGAACTGCAGAGGACTGCTGGTCAAGCATGACTCCACGTGTATGAGTACTGTTATATAATATTGGCCTCTCGCCTGGGAAGTTGTTCGTATCTGCTGGGGACTGTTTTCCTGGACTATTTGATATAGAGGGAAAGCAGTGTGTGCGTCTTCATTAAAATAAGTGGGAAAACAGCAATTTGTTTCTTAGATTAGTAACACAAAAAGCAAATGAACTCCCTGGGGCAGCATCTTGCAGTTTAGAATGTTGATGAACAGAATTTATTAATTGTATGGCAGACTATACTTTGGAAAACAATCCTCTGTCTTGATTATGTTTTGAAAAGGCTGACACCTGTCACCTTTTTAGTGGTCATTTTAGTACAGTGGAACCTCTAAGGTCGAACATGTTTTCTGTGACACGTCGACCTCTTGATTCCTTTGTATTTTGAAACTCATTCATCCATCCATCCATTTTCTAACTGTGGGCAGGAGGCGGGGCTACACCCTGAACTGGTTGCCAGCCAATCGCTGGGCACATTTAAACTAAGCTTTACACGATCAGGATTTTTGGGACCGATCAGCGAGTTTAAAAAAACGATAACCGTTCACCGATCCGATCAGAAGATACAGCAATGTGTCTATTTAAATGACTTGTTCATTTACTGTATGTACTTGTGTACTTAATTGCTCAAAAAATTATATTTACAATAAATAATGTATCTTTGTTCATCTATTTATGCCAGTGAGGAATAGGGACAGACAGAATGTGACAGACGTGTCTGTGTTCACTGTGATGGGTTAGATGCAGAGAACAAATTTTGTGTACATGCATGCATGTTCATGACAATAAAAGGTGATTCTTCTTCTATTCTTCTTTTCTTCTCCAGAACAAATGAATGGTCTTCTATTAGATGGCAGGAAGTACGTACAATAATTAATGTATCCACTTTTTGTGACATTTTTGATTGTTGGTGTGCCAGAAATAATGGGTGCTAACTTACTGTAATTGAATTACTTTATTGTAATTAAATTACTTCACACACACACACCAAAACTTTAGAGCATGGTTCGACAGAACGCCTGCATGTTCGCTTACAACCGTTAGTGCTAGCACTAGCTTGCTAGGCTGCATAACGTTTTGTTGCCTGCTTACGAGCCGTATCGTATTAAAGGTACGTGAACATACCTCAAGCAAGCCTTAAACGAACATCCTCTCCTGAGCACCGGTGACCACCAACACGTTTTTCCCATTTCGTTCTTATAAACCCACTGTGCGATACATTCTTGTCGTCGTCGCCATGGTAACGAGTGTATCCGTTCATGTTTAAGTTGGCAAGATGAAGCCCAGTGATCGTAAAAAATGGGATGCGGTGGTATCGGAATGCAAGATTTCATTGCAGTTGTCTGACATAGTGCAATCGTGAAAGACCAAATTTGTCTTGTAGTCTGATCCAAGCGTTAGATGTTGACTGTCTCACACCGTTGACGTTTTATTTAAAGAACTTTATTGATGGTCAGATATTTACAGTACTACATCAAAAGACATGTGACAAGGCTAAAAATAAACTAGCTTATGGATTCTAATATACTGTACACTACGGCGACGTGGAGTAAATGTCTTTTGGGGAGCAGATCAGTGACCTCATTGATCGGGTTGCGACTTGTGACATTAAAGCCGATCAGCATAAAATGCTAATTATCGGCCGATACAGAGCAGACCGATCAGATCGGTGTAAAGTCTAATTTAAACATACAACACATTCATACCTACGGACAATTTAGAGTCTTCACTTAACCTACCGTGCATGTTTTTGGGATGGAGGAGGAAACCGGAGTACCCAGAGAAAACCCACACCAGCATGGGGAGAACATGCAAACTCCAGGCCGGATTGGAGCCCAGTCCCTCAGAACTATGAGGTGGTTGTGCTACCCAGTCGTTCACCGTGCCGCTTTTGAAACACATTTTCCCATAAAATGTAAATTGACTTGGGTCCTTTCCAGAGTGAAACTGTCGAGTGTCAGCATCATAGAGCCTGTATTAAAGAAATACACTTGATTAACTTTAATGATGAGGGTATAATAAAATTTGTTGTTTCTTTAACACCAACTGTCACTCAAGTGTTAATGTTGAAAAAGTTAACTAATGTGACCTCAATAAAACATTTTGAATCAAATAATTAGAGCCACTCAGCAGCTAGCTGGCTAGAGCCAGTGGCTAATGTCTCTTTAGCCTCAGAATCCTTATTATGGTCACACATCCCTGTTGCTTACATTTGGCCTCAAAGTTGGATCATCTCCGGCTGGCATTTCACTAAAGGTTATCTGCAATTCATTCCACTGCATTAAGACAGGCTCCAGGCTTCTTTTGTTATCTATTGACAGTTGCCAAACCACTGAAGTATTGTGCCATACGCTTACGTCTTGTGTGGCTTGATGACTGTGCCATTTGTGAAGCATATTTTATTTCTATCTGAACTACATAGTCATAACTCAATAGGACAACTAGTTTCTCTTGCTGAAGGTAATCAGGAGACTGGTTGTATTCTTTCAAGTCAAGAAAAGCCTGCAGTTTTGTTTTTTCCAATTTTAATCCAACTACTGGTGTTGCAGCTAATATTATGCGGCTGTTGTTTAAAAACTTGCCAGCGTTTCTTGGATTTAGCATGACGAAGCTGGGACTAAAAGTCCATCTGCCCAAAGAATGTGGTTTAGGTTCATTTTGCACCGCTGAATAACCTCAAAGCTTAGCTTGATGGCTTTGTGACATTAGAATTTAAGGATTCTAATATACCTTTTTGAAATAACTTTAATAGTGTTTAGCTAATGAATCTTTGTTTACAGATGGAGTGAAAATTGGAGGAAGGAATGCTAAAATGTAATCAAGACATTGACATAAAACAGAAACGGCAGAAGTGTTCAAAAAATTTAACATTATGAGTGCACCATATGAGGTTCTCACTGATATAGCATTGCATAAATATTTTTCAATAGTATTGATTGGTGAAGGCGCTTGGGAAATCAACTGCTCAACAATGTGGATAATGACTCCACTCAGACTGGTAAATTATTTACCTGGTGGAGTTCCGAAGGCGGTGTCCACAAATTAGCCAAATAACATTCCCGTTTTACATATTGAAAAATACATCATCAGCTGCCTTTGATGTAGACATTTTGGATGGTTTCAAAGCATTTTACTCTATATAGTTCAATTAAAATTTTAGGTAGGGGGGCTCTGTTTGCACGCTCCTGATGTCCATACTGTTCCATCATGCAGAACTATTTTTAACTATTCTCTCTGCTTTGACTTGTCAAAATGAATAAGAAGCCCACAAGTATGCAGACTTAGATTTTTGGCATATGTCTTATTTTCGCCATAATACATAGCACCCTGGATTGTGTTGAAAAGTATGGACTTCAATGAAATAGCTTGTGAGAAAGTGTTCTGCCTTAAACCAATTATTTGATTCTGAAAAAGCTAAATTTTGTAAGCTGATCAAGTTATTTTTTTTTTGTTAAAGAGCTTCAAATTACATCGTGGCCGTGAGCTGCATGTGCTTCTCAATTTGAAAGACGTTTACTTTGTGAAACAAATTATGTACATACTTTTACATTTATTTTGGTGCACAATTTATCTGCACTACCATTTAACTGCAACATTGGAAAATTAAAGTTACCTAATAGTTGCAAAAAAGATTTTCAATGTTTGTGGTCTGTGCAATAGTACCGGTTTTACTTCTATGTTTGTAGCTTTTAAGTTTTACTCATCCATCCATCCATTTTATGAATCACTTAGCCGTTTGATGTGATAAAACAGTCGCAAATAACTATTTTAACAATGCTATATTTAACTTTTAGCTGAAATATTGATTAATAAATATTAAGTCAATTGGTTTATTTACACAAACTGGTTATAAAGAACTCTTAAGTCAAATGTTTATCTTAATCTGCTACGGGCTGCTAAGAAAATGGATGTTCAAAATTTGGACACCACTTATTTAAACCATGCAAACTTTTTTTGACCCAGCCCCCTAAAAGAATCAGAATCGAGAATCGTTTGGAACTGGAATCTAAATGAAGAACCGGAATCGGGACTCAAATCGCTCAAATTCAAACGATGCCCAACCCTACTGATGATGGCTTGGCTGAAAGCTTGTTTTTTGTTTCTCAGAATCCAGCTGCCATGTGAAGGGATGGACTTTCTTGGAGTGAAATTCTATGCTGTACAGCCATTATGTGGCCGCAATGACTTACGCCCACCTGTCTCCCGCAGGGTGAGCTCGGAGCGAAGGAAGGAGAAGTCAAGGGATGCGGCGCGATGTCGGCGCGGGAAGGAGTCGGAGGTGTTTTACGAACTCGCCGAACAGCTGCCGTTGCCTCACAGTGTCAGCTCCAGCTTAGACAAGGCCTCTGTCATGAGGCTCACAATCAGCTACCTGCGCATGAGGAAATTGCTCGGCACTGGTCAGTCACTGCTTTCAGATGTTTTCAGGAAGGGTCAAATAATATTGCTATCATTGTGAGAGGTCACAGTGGATGGAATTAAAAGGAGGACATAATTGGCCACCATATTGTTGCTGTTGGGCGGAACCCTCGCATCTCCAAAATCAATACTTTTCAGGAAATAAAAAATAAAAAAATGTTCGTCTTGCTTGAGTTACCAAACACCACATCGTTCAAGTTGGTATTAGACCTCTTATATTGCTTGTTATATACCATCGCGCATTAACGCACAACCACCCCAAAATCATGTTCAATCGCTAACTTAATATACTAAAAATATCGCTAATTTATTATGCTGTAATTTATCAAAATGGTACAAGCAGGTTCCAGACGCCAGCTTGTGTACATCAAAGTATGCGCTCACTGCGACCCCCCCCCCCCACCCCCAACCAGACAAGAAGCCTTTATACTTTACAAACACAAAATAAATCAACAAACACAAAATAAATTATCAACATCATCTTCCCAAACCTTTACAAACACAAAATAAATCATCAATACAACCAAAATAAATTATCAACATCATCTTCCCAAACCAGTTTTTTCAAGTCTTTGAGCCATGACTGACACAATCAATAAATGGATGAGGTGAGCTGACCAAACGACCCATCTCACTGGCAGAGACGTCGCCGAGACAGCCGAGGCTGATCAGTCGCGGTGACTCCGGGACCTGGGAGACCAAAATATTGTTTGTGCTCTCACCCGAAAGATGTCTGGGAGATGTCACCAGATAACGTGAAAACCAATTCATCCGGACTTCGCTGAAATAGGCCTATATACAGTATATATAGTCTTTAACTAGATATCTTATATAATGTATGTGTGTGTGTTTTCTGTATGCGTGCTGTTGGACACCAGGACAGTACTCTGAGGAAAACCTGTTAATGTCCATGAAATCCAAAATATTGGGGCGATCGTTCTATTTTCATGGGTTGAAGTGGGCACATGTAGAGATGTCCAAGTTTTATGACATTAAGTTTCTTTAAGATTTTTCTGTATAGAGGAGTCGCCAAAAGGTCTCCCATGAAATCGAACATGCGACCCTGCTAGTCGACAGGAGACGTCACAGAGACGTCTCCGCAACGAGTGGAGACTCGAGTCACCATCAGGTTGTCATCTAGTCTCCAGGCCAGTGAGATAGGAGTCTTAGCAGTGTAATTAGCAGAAAGTAATCTGCATGCAAACTTAGCTTAGTGCCCGACCAGTTTCCTCTGCACCAAAGCATTACAGTAATCCATTTTTAACAAAACAGCCTTACTCAAATCTATCTAACCTGTTTTCGCTTGTTATTGTCTTAAAAACATCCTGACTTCCTATCTTGAGGTGACATAATGCTGCACAGTCCCTGTAGAGTGAGGAAGAGGTGCAGTTTTGCAACACTTCTCAGAAAATTCAAGTATCCAAGAGACTTACTAGCTATGTTCGCAAGCTATTTTTTATTTTTTTTTTCTTAAATTATAATGTCATGGGAAATGTAAATTATTTCTGTAGTTCAATTTTAAAATGTTAACTTATATACTATAGATTCACTACACACTGATTGTATTTATTTATTTTTGGGAAAATTTTTTAATGGCATTTTTAATAGCTATCAAAAACCCACAATTCACTATTTCTAGAAATTAGAAAATTACACATAAGAAACAATAAAAGTGATTTTTATTATATAAATTTGGTAGGAAAATACTCTTCAGAAGGTGAATTCCTGTCTGCTTAATGAATCTATAACATTAGTTTCAATCTGGATGTAGATAAATAGATAGCTATACTGTACTTAAGTAATCATTTGAGAGGAAATTAAGGCCTTCCTAATTATCAAATTAGTAATTATCCATGATAGCTGAGCCAAGTATAGCCAAAATCACAAATTAACCCAATTACACATTTAATAGTTTAAACCGTCATATGCGGTACATCTGAACATCATGCACATTTATGCATAACAAAACCATAGATGCTGCTTTAATTTCATTGTTTTCTTTTCTTTACCCCCCAGATGAGCTGAAAGCAGAGGAAGAGAGCGAGTTGGACACACAGTTGAACAGCTCCTATTTAAAAGCTCTGGAGGGCTTTCTCATGGTGTTGTCAGAAGATGGCGATATCATTTATCTCTCTGAGAATGTTAACAAGTGCCTTGGCCTGGCACAGGTAAGTTTAAATTGAAAGTGTCAGCATTAAGTGAAGCGAAGAGGAAGCGGTCTGGGTCATGTGTTTAATATTTTTAGAAACAATGAAGGCTATGTTTTTACTGATACTTCTTGATAAAGAAGGTTAGAGGTGCATGAAATGCTGGCGTGTGAATGTCTTACACTGTCTTTGTCTTCACCTCTGCAGTTTGACTTGACTGGACACAGCGTGTATGACTTCACACACCCTTGTGACCAGGAGGAGCTGAGGGAGATGCTGGTTCACAGAACAGGTATGGAGCATTTTATCGTCATAATTCACAAGAGCAAAGTGTATGAGAACTTTCCCTTGGTATACTGGAAGAATATGCTCTATCACCAGTACATTCCTCTGTCGCTGTGTTTTAACAAATTATTACACATTTACTGTACACCCCCACCCACCCCGCCACCACCACCATTATCTACAATCGGAATCAAACAATCTCAAAACATTTTAGCTAGCATTCTCCTTTACATACTTAATTGATGTCTGCAGTCAGCTGGGATATACTCAAGTTCCTCACAACCATGGACAGGATTGGAGGTATAGAAATTTGATGAATGGGCTTCATTACATACATGTTAGTGACATTTACAGTGGGTACGGAAAGTATTCACACCCCCTTAAATTTTTCACTCTGTTATATTGCAGCCATTTGCTAAAATCATTTTTAAGTTAATTTGTTTCCTCATTTAATGTACAGACAAAACCCAATATTGACAGAAAAAAACAGAATTGTTGAAATCTTTGCAGATTTATTAAAAAGGAAAAAAATGAAAAGTATTCAGACCATGAGTCTTTTTGGGAATTATGCAACAAGTTTTTCACACCTGGATTTGGGGATCCTCTGCCATTGCTCCTTGCAGATCCTCTCCAGTTCTGTCAAGTTGGACGGTGAACGTTGGCCGACAGCCATTCTCAGGTCTCTCCAGAGATGCTCAATTGGGTTTAATCAGGGGTCTGGCTGGGCCATTCAAGAATAGTCACCTCGTTGTTCTGAAGCCACTCCGTCGTTATTTTAGCTGTGTGCTTAGGGTCATTGTCTTGTTGGAAGGTCAACCTTCGGCCCAGTCTGAGGTCCTGAGCACTCTGGAGAAGGTTTTCGTCTAGGATATCCCTGTACTTTGCCGCATTCATCTTTCCTTCGATTGCAACACAGTAAGTGTCAGTCCTGTCCCTGCAGCTGAAAAACACCCCCACAGCATGATGCTGCCACCACCATGCTTGACTGTTGGGAATGTATTGGACAGGTGATGAGCAGTGGCTGGTTTTCTCCACACATACAGCTTAGAATTAAGACCAAAAAGTTCTATTTTGGTCTCATCAGACCAGACAATCTTATTTCTCACCATCTTGGAGTACTTCAGATGTTTTTTTAGCAAACTCCATGTGGGCTTTCATGTGTCTTGCACTAAGGAGAGGCTTCCGTCGGGCCACTCTGCCATAAAGCCCCGACTGGTGGAGGGCTGCAGTGATGGTTGACTTTCTAGAACTTTCTCCCATCTCCCGACTGCATCTCTGGAGCTCAGCCACAGTGATCTTTGGGTTCTTCTTTACCACTCACACCAAGGCTCTTCACCCCTGATTGCTCAGTTTGGCCGGACGGCCAGCTCTAGGAAAGGTTCTGTTTGTCCCAAACGTCTTCCATTTAAGGATTATGGAGGTCACTGTGCTCTTACAAACCTTAAGTGCAGCAGAATTTTTTTTTTTGTAACCTTAGCCAGATCTGTGCCTTGCCACAATTCTGTCTCTGAGCTCTTCAGGCAGTTCCTTTGACTCATGATTCTCATTTGCTCTGACATGCACTGTGAGCTGTAAGGTCTTATATAGACAGGTATGTGGCTTTCCTTATCAAGTCCAATCAGTATAATCAAACACGGCTGCACTCCAATGAAGGTGTAGAACAATTTCAAGGATGAGCAGAAGAAATGGACATCACCTGAGTTAAATGAGTGTCACAGCAAAGGGTCTGAATACTTATGGCTGTGTGATATTTCAGTTTTTCTTTTTTAATAAATCTGCAAAAATGTCAACAATTCTGTTTTTTTTCTGTCAATATGGGGTGCTGTGTTTACATTGATGAGGAAAAAAAAATACTTAAATGATTTTAGCAAATGGCTGCAATAAAACAGAGTGAACAATTTAAGGGGGTCAGAAAATGCAATATACAGTGGGTAAGGAAAGTATTCAGAGTGAGAAAAGCATCCTACCTGAACCATTACGATACAGGCACTTTTAAATTCTAATCACAAAGAGAAAAGAAATGGCAAAATATCCATCTTTTGAGTTGACTCTCTTCTTTGTGGTCTATTTTCAGGCTCCAAAAAGGCAAAGGAACCAAACACAGAGCGCACCTTCTTCCTTCGAATGAAGTGCACACTCACTAGCCGGGGCCGCACTGTCAATGTCAAGTCTGCTACATGGAAGGTAATGGAAGGATGTTGTCATAATAATAGTTGGACTGAAACCTTGATAAGGATATAAAGTGCATGTTGGCTGATGTCTTCATCACTAGTAACCTAATAACCAAATGCAAAGCGAAGTGGCCATTAATCAGTGAACATTATTTAAATCCAAAACAATCAGTCTATAATTGTGTATGTACTGTACACAGATGTTGACATCTGATAGGCCATTAGGAGGCTATTCTGCCTCAAGCCCATACAAAAGATATTAACCATAGAATTACTGAGTTCGGATAACTTATTTACATCATGACAGTTCCATAGCCAAAACACAAATTAACTTTGGCTACGTTCATACTGCAAAGCATGATGCCCATTTCGGATTTTTTGTTCAGTCTGGTCTTTTTATGTAGTCGTTCATATTACAAAAAGAAATGCGACTTATACGTGTACGGAATTTGAAAATACTCTGAAAAGTATTCTAATTTATTGAGCTGTACCTGTACATTTGGTTGCATTAACCACCACAGCTTCTGTCAGATCTTTGGTTATATCATCAGAAGCGTGACTGTCGAGGGGGCGTGTCTGAAGAACGTTACTTTTCATCTTACAGTCGTAGTAATATAGTGCTGTAATTGAGTTAACTGCGTAACTCCTGACATCCAGCCGTCTGAGGTCATAGCAACAACAAGGTTTGCAAATTTCTTATAACAGGGCTCAAGTGTCCAGGCAGCATGTTATGAAACCCGGCGTTGTCTACACGTTATAAAAGTGGTGCATGTTGACAGCAGTAAAAGTAGCAATAGCACTGTAAATATTTTTGCCCTCTTTGAATCATGCTGTCCCAATGTGTCAGGTAAAGTTTGCAGGACGCATACTCCTTGTTTTTGTCTGCCATTTATTTTCTCCCTGGGGTGATGTCGGTGTAAATGTGATGTCATGTTTTTTGTAGTTCCACCAACGTAGTTAAGCATTGTTTGACACTTGAGACATACCGTTGAACTTTTGTCTACGACAGACACAATTGCCAAAACACAAAAACCAAAGTACCGTAATTTCTTGTGTAATGCGCTTTTCTTTCCCCCAAAAATGTCAAAAATCAATGGTGCACATTATACATGGGTATACGGGAAAATTAAATAAAACCTTCCCATTTTATAAACGTATGCCGCCATCTCAAGGTTATGAAAAAGCGATACACTTCATTTCAATATGCCACTGCCACCTAAAGGTTGTGAGAAAGGTGTACACTTTAATTCTAATATGCCAGCACCACCTAGAGGCTATGAAAAAGGTGTATCCTACACTTTCATTCCAATCTGATAGGGGTACGTATGTCTGCATAATATGTACAGCTGTGCTCATACGTTTACATACCCTAGCAGAATTTGTGAAATATTGTTTTTTTTTTTAAATATGACTGAACAACAACCATCATTAATTTCTTTATGGTTATGTTTTGTTTGATGATAATGCTTTTCTGAAATGCTTGACATTTGTTTTTTAATCCCATTAAAATTGAACTAAATGTTTTTTGCCTGGCCCTTCATGTTTTCTTTAAAGAATTATACCCATCTTACAAATACTGCCCAGGTAATCAAACATATGAACACAACTGTGTGTTTTCTCATTTACTAAAGAAAAGTAGGGCTGTGAATTTCAAAATAAGAGCAAGTAAATAAAAATAAAATATTACGTGTTCAAATAAATCCTAATAAAATGACTTATTGTCATTTAGTGCGTACTGAACCATGACCACGATTGATACAGATACATTTATTAGTGCACCACTAGATTCTAATACTATGAAGAAATACAGTCCCCTTTGTGCAGAAACAAAAGTTACCTTTTACATACGCTGGACGACAGGACATCCTATTGTTTAAGTCTAAAAGTAACACATTGTTCTCCTGTAACACCGACAGGTGCTCCACTGCGCCGGCCATGTGCGCTTACACAGTGGCCTCAATGAGCAGACTGCCGAGGACCACAAGGAGCCACGGGTTCCTTATCTGGTGTTGATCTGTGATCCTATTCCACACCCTTCCAACATTGAGGTCCCTCTGGATGCCAAGACGTTTCTCAGTCGCCACACAATGGATATGAAGTTCACATATTGTGATGAGAGGTGAGCGCAGATTATAGTCCTTCTCTTTGCCTGTCACCTTCTGTGTTGTCATACAGCCACCTAGTGCTCACTGTGGCTACTACAAGATCTTGATTTGTAACTTCCCACTTGAGGAGAGGGCACAGTGGATGTTGATCATATATTGCGCGCCTACAGAATTACTGAGCTTTTGGGATATGACCCAGAGGACCTGTTGGATCGTTCTGTGTACGAGTACTATCACGCTCTCGACTCAGACCACCTCACCAAGACTCATCACAACTGTAAGAATCACTGCTAAGACTGTGCAATCTTGAATATAGTCTGGATGATGTTGAAAATTAACTACAACTGCAGCATTTTGGCCAGCGGTGTACCATAAACGTACTTGTTTTTGTATTTGTTTCAGTGTTTGCAAAAGGCCAGGTTAGCACAGGCCAATACCGGATGCTGGCCAAGAGAGGAGGGTTTGTGTGGGTGGAGACACAAGCAACTGTCATCTACAATAATAAGAACTCTCAGCCACAATGTGTGGTCTGTGTCAACTTTGTTCTCAGGTACTAAAGAGCTTTGAAAGTTCCAAGAATTCCATAATTTCAGGCAGTGATTTTCAGTGATGTGGGTGGTTAAAAATAAAGAACAGACACTTCTACAGTTTTGTTTTTTTAAGTACAGGAAAGCCCTGCTAATCGCAGGGGATAAGGGCCAATCCCTTCCGTAAAAAATAAAATAAAATAAAAAATGCAGATAAGTGAAACCCAGGTTAAACTTTGCTTCTACCCGACATGCGAAGCTTCTCTCTCAGTCGAGGTGTATCAATTCAAAATACAGTATGTCCTTCACACCAGTTACTACTTTCAAATTAGCCAGGGCTTTGGTGCCATCTTGAGGCTTCTTAGGGCATAATAGAAAGTGCCCAAAAACACAAATAGGTCTGTTTTAGATTAGGATAGGTTCCTCAGAAGAAACTCCAAATAGATGAATTTGTGAGTAGTGTACTACGACGGTTCACTGTATACCGTGTCTCCTACAGCGGCATCCAGGAAGAGAAACTGATCTTGTCTCTGGAGCAGACAGAAGATGTCAAGCCTGTAAAAGAGGAGCAGCAGGATGACGGAAAGGTTGTTGTGGAGAACTGCCCACTGGAGAAGTCGGCAACCCTGCTGAAAAAGAAGGAGAAAGAGGAGGAAAAGGCCGCGGAGCTGGATGTCATCAAGCTGTTTACACAAACGCCTGAGCCAAAGCCAGTGACCAGCTTGTATGATCAGCTGAAGGAAGAGCCCGAGGCCCTGACTCTGCTGGCCCCAGCAGCTGGAGACACCATCATCTCCCTGGACTTCACCTGCCCTGGTTTGTGACCTCATGCACACTTGGTCGTCCTGAAGTCTGTTAATGTCCGGAATGCTTCAGCTCTCCACT
Organism: Phycodurus eques; assembly: GCF_024500275.1. NCBI lineage: Eukaryota > Metazoa > Chordata > Actinopteri > Syngnathiformes > Syngnathidae > Phycodurus > Phycodurus eques. Next base: position 13,233,277 of record NC_084538.1, on the reverse strand, counting down.
CTATCGTCTAGATTCTGACATTCAGCTGCTGAAAGACGTGCCTCTCTACAATGACGTGATGCTTCCTGCCACTAGTGAAAAGCTGGCATTGCCTCTTTCCCCTCTGCCGCCCAGTGAGCCCCTCGGTGTCGATGTCGCCGCTGTGAATGGGAAAAGTGAAAACTATGCCCGACCCACAGCCACGTCAACAACCAGCCACAGCACAGCAGAGGTAAGGCTAACTTAATCTCATTTAAATCATTTTATTGTTGTAAACACCAACAAATGGATTTACTGTGGAACCTCATTTCTGGAATGACCCTGTTCAAGAACAAATTGGTTTACAAACAAGATTTTGGAACAAATATTGCATAATATACATGATACGCTTTGTTCTTTTTTGTTGCAGTAGCTGAGATATTAACTTTTGTAACATTTTTGTTCTAATTGAATTGGTATTTAAACTGTATTGTATAAACCTTCCCACTAGGTAGAATACACTGTATTTGTACTCTCATCCACTTCTATATTGGACTGCATGACAAAATCCAGGTGAGGCATTTCCAGTTCCATTCTCCAATAAAAGGAAACTTGATTCCTATTTATAGGTTACTCCTCCTCTGGATTTTTGCTTAACCATGGACCCGGACATCTCTGACTTCAAACTAGACTTAGTGGAGAAGCTTTTTGCCATTGATACACAACCCAAGACCCCCTTTACCACACAGGTAATGGTGTCAGGCAGTATTGATGAAAATCATGGTTGATCTTGATAAACAAGGTGCATACAATAATGGGATGTTCCTTTCCCCATAAGACAATGGAGGACTTGGACCTAGAAATGTTGGCTCCCTACATCCCCATGGATGACGACTTCCAGCTGCGCAGTGTGAGCCCCGAACAGCCACTGTCTTGCGGACCTGTCAAATCCCTCGAGAACTCCCCTGCCCAAGCCACGCAGGATCTCCATAACTATCTCGGCCTGCCTGTCAGTACGCCAGGTGGTGGCAGCACTTCCCCGGCACCACCCGAGTCAGTTTCTGCTCCCCCCACTTCCTCTGTCTTCATTAAGAGGTAGAATATGCTCATGATGTGGTTTATTCCTCCCACCCTTTTCCCCATATTGTGTTGTGAGTGTCATCATGTCATGTTTGTGCTGTAGAACACCACAATTGGACAAGGAAGCGTCCCTCCGCACCCTGGCAGCTCAAAATGCACAGCGCAAAAGAAAACTGGATGACATAGGAGAAATTGTTGGCCAGGTAACGGCTCAGCATTCAACACATCACAAGTTAGAGCAGCAGTGTCAAACCTGTTTTCGTTGCAGGCCACATTGTTGTTATGGTTGGCCAAAGCCATGTCTAATATAAAAATATTGCCTTGGCACCATCTTGTGGCATCTTGGTGCTAAGGAACTATGTGAGTGGAGGAGCTTCATTTAGTCAGGTCATAGCCTTGTCTAATTTTAAAGAACTGCTTTGCCGACATATTTTGGTGTCTATAAGTAATTATAAACATTGTTGGGCTTGTCAATTATGCACAGATTGTCCGTCTTGGCGGCAGGGCTCGGGCCCTGGGGGGGAAACTCGATCTTGAGCAAGCATATGTATTTTTTGCAGAGCATATGTATGGATAGCCAGAAGTTGAGCTGCACTGTGTTTGAGTAGACATGTAGTAGGGGTGCACAATTAATCACATTTATCGTGATCACAATTTTGGCTTCCAGGATTAAATTAGCTTGATTGTCAGCGATTTTTACATTTAAAATGTGGGCTCTGCTGCACATGAACTTGAAAACCAGTAGTCAGCCAACCACCAAGGGGCGAACGCATTCTTAAGGCTTCATTTGGCTGCTTGAAGGACAAGAAATATGTGATCCCCCCGCCTTATTTCTCCAAAGTGGCGTTACCTTCACTGTATGAAAATCGACTGCAGTGAGGCCAGCCTCCATTTAGTCTAAGTCAAGCCAGCTGCCATAACAATTGTTCATACTTTGGATTACAGTAACAGCCAGCCATCGCAGGCGTGTTACCGTAATGTAGGTCTGTGTGATATGGCCCAAAACCAATATGTCGATATATTCTTAGGCTATATCGCGATACATTATATACAGTGTCTGGATATTCTGATTTCTCCTATAAATCTGTTTCTTTGCATCAACTTGTAGCAAGCTTTCATGGGCCACATGAAATGACATGAGGGCCAGATCTGAGTTTGACACCAAAGAGTAACAATTCATGTTTTTCCAGGAAACTTTGCCCATGGAAAATGTGGAACAAGGGAAAAAACTGAAGGCTGAGTTGGGCACAATCCAAACTGTACTTCTGCTGCCTTCAGGTAAATGGAGACCTTTTGTTGATTGCTCTGTTAATGATTTTGTTCGAGCATTAATATAAGCTGTGGTCTGTTGTCATCGTCTTTAGATTTGGCGAGTTGCCTGTTAGGCAGCACATCAGACGCCACCTCATCACTGTTGAACCTGCCGCAGCTCACCCGCTACGACTGCGAGGTCAACGCCCCCTTGCAGGGCCGCCAGTATTTGCTGCAGGGGGAGGAGCTTCTGTGTGCGTTGGACCACACCAACTGAGTCCGCTTTGGGGCTTTACTGGACACTACAGTTTCTCCTACTCATTTTCCTGCCCCCCCCGGTCCTCTTATTTATGTATCTAAATACGTCCACCTCCAGTTTGGCTGCTGTTTGCGCGCACATATTAAGTCCATAGCATTCCACTGTGGCAAACGCCATAGCAGCATCTCCGTCACCATGAGGGATTCCGGTATCACGAGTTTCCAGTTTGTTGATTCTCCTTGTTTCCATTTCTCTCCTCCTCTGAGTCTCTCAGCACACGGCACCTCTCAGATAACCTTTTCCAGCAGGTCACAAGAACCTGGCGCAACTGCCAGCAGCGTATTGTAAGCTTCAGTCGCACAATTTATATTTTCTTAAGAAGAAAACTATTACCAGCAATATATATTAAGCCTTTTTAAACTAGTTTTGATTGGATTTGAACAGTTTTATTTTTTGTTCCCATGCTTGTATGTCTTAACATCTGTAGTCCACAAATATGAACGTTTAAACCTCCAGTGGTTCGAATGTTGGCTCCAATTATTTAGTCTTTGAATACATTTGTGTAGCAGTCCAGTACATCAGTCACTTTATGAATTTACTGTATGCGTTATTGTATGTACTGTATACCACCGAAATTCACTCTGTATGACTTCTCATACTCAGCTCTGTCAAAATGAAATAAGTAACCTGGTTTGCTTTGCTTCACATTGCTTTTTCTCAATCAACCACAGCCTGGGTGTTTTGTAATGTGTGATACTTAAAATGGAAATAAGAGGGATCTGAACCTGCTGCATTTTACTAATGTGAGCATAACTACATTGATTTGTCCAACATCGCTCAGTTAATTGTAGTCTAACTGTGATCAAGTAATCAAACATACCATGCTTCTTGTTGCTGTCTAACATTAAATGGCTGTCTTATAAGTACTGTTTCATGTTAGTAACGTATTTGTCTGGAGGTGTCAAACGAGAAATACTGGGTAATGTATCATAAATCAGTCATGTACTGACACAAGAAAAGCTTTCATTTTTGTTAAACTATCTAGATGTATGCATTTTTTTCACAATTGAAAACGTTTCCCAGCTGTCTTAATGACATTTCTTGACATGCTTGGGTAAACTACAAGATTTAATCCCCCACACCCCTCTCCACTGCAGGGGTGTGCCAACATGAGTACAGCTTTTGAAACCATGACGACTGGGGATGGAGCTACGGTGTGGCATCTTGTGCTCAGGCAAGCGAGTGCAAAGTGAACAGTAAGGACAAAAAGCATGCATTGTATTTTCACTGGTTGAGGCAGCACTTGCATCACCACGTTACCGAAGTACACTTGTGGTTGCCCAACCATGTTATCAGAAGCCAATGTTGATAATGCCGTCAGCAGACACTAATCTGAGTTCAACAATATTTATTTTGACTTTCACGTGATAGTAATGTTACAATCAGCAAAAATTCAGAGTGGCTTAACATTTTCAAAAAAGGTTTGCTTAGAAAAGACTTTTAATGTGTAATAGCAAACTTGTTGGGTGGGCACTCCAGATACAAACAATGTACATACAACATTCCATAACGTGTCCCTTTTAATTCCCTATAGTCATGGTGACTCATGTACATGATTAAGTTGCTTGGCCGGTCAAAATGTGGCGTGGCTGCTTGTCACTCTGTGTATTCAGGAGTCATTTGCAGTTGAAGCTGCGCTTCTCCTCTCTGCACCACCATGGTGATCTTATCACTGTTACGCACGGCCGAGTAGATCTCCTCTGAGGTGTTCACTTTCACACTGTTGATTTCCAGCACAACATCTCCTGGCAGCAGCCCGGCTCTGACAAAGATAGTAGTAATGTGAGTAATGAGTAAATGTTACATTAATTTGCTACAAGCCGTTATTTGTAAAAGTGACGGGTCAGGAGACTTGATTGAATGCTTGTCAGCAAGGCCTTCTCTGCTGCACTAAACACTATCAGAAATACTGACCTACATTTTATTAGCCTACTAGCATAATTTCATAAAATATCAATAAACAATGTGCTGGCTAAATACTGAATTTTTGCTGCTACGGCGCGCGGGCGCATCTCGTATCTATGAAAGGCACCCCCTGGTCTCACAGGACTTGTCTGTCCCGGAGGTCGCGCCACCCAGTGGCCTGGCAGACTTCAATTGTGTATCATGAACATGCAGCATTTCTCTCGGTTGTTTTGGGATTTGTGTGGGTTTTTTGTGTGTGTTTGCAGCATTTTCCCTTTGCATTAGTTTTTTGTAATTTGATTATTTTCATCTTGCAGCATTTTTCTTCTATTGTTGTTTTCTGTGATTGCGGCATTTCTAAATTGCAGCATTTTTCTTTTGCTGTATTATATACTTATTTTTTTTGTTTTGTGTCATTCCTGCATTTGCAGCATGTGGCTGTTTGCAACGCATTTGCCCCCATTAGCCACCATACGTTTTTGTATAGCACTGATTGTTTCTATCATTGGAACATGATAGTGGTGGTATGAAGAGGTGGATTTAGTCACCAAAGTTCCCATTAAAGGTTCAAAGGTACCAAATGCATGGCCCGATAACGACTGTGATCCAGTTTGGCTCATTCTGCTTACCTGTGTGCCGGGGAGCCCATTATAACTCGGTGGATCAGAATTCCATGAGTCACTTCTGGGAAAGATGGATCCCTCAGCTTCAGCTCAGCAATGATGCTAAGGCACCAGGACAGAACAACATAAAGATGTGTTTCAGGTGACTGTTTAAGTGGATTGGACTTTGTCCCCTCGCACTGAAAATGCTGACCTCTGAGTCAGCGTTAGCATCATGACGCCAATGTACCGCCGCTTTGTCTCGGACTCGCCAAACCAGGAACCTTCGATTGAAATTGCAACAACAGGGTGTGTCAGTATATAGCCTTTTCAAGGAACTATTTCACTTTCTGTTCAGGATACATGAGAAAAAAACATTTTATACTTTTTCTTTTGGAAGCTTGATCAAGGAAAAGTCGCAGGCGATCGGACGGGATAGCAAAGGAGATGCCTGGAGTGACTTTCATAGTGTTTATCCCGATGACTTCACCATCCTGAGGACATATGCATATTGACGTGAGAATTACACGTGACAATCATGCTGGAAAAACAATTTCAACTGACACCCTGTGGTCTGGATTCTTGCAGATCAGGGTTGAGCAAACATTTATTCTGAAAGGCCACATTTGTTTTTTAGAACAGACTGATGGTCCATCTCATTCAGAGTTTAAAAAAAAAAAAAGTGTATGTAAAATATCCATCCATGCATCCATTTTCTGAGCCGCTTCTCCTCACTAGGGTCGCGGGCGTGCTGGAGCCGATCCCAGCTGTCAGCGGGCAGGAGGCGGGGTACACCCTGAACTGGTTGCCAGCCAATCGTAGGGCACATATAAACAAACAACCATTCGCACTCACAGTCACACCTACGGGCAATTTAGAGTCTCCAATTAATGCATGTTTTTGGGATGTGGGAGGAAACCGGAGTGCCCGGAGAAAACCCACGCAGACACGGGGAGAACATGCAAACTCCACACAGGCGGGGCCAGGGATTGAACCCGGGTCCTCAGAACTGTGAGGCTGACGCTCTAACCAGTCGCCCGCCGTATGTAAAATAGTTTATTTTAAATTATAGATTAGATGAATATGGTATGTATATTTTTAAGTTATTTTATGTTAAAATAATACATTTGAATAAGGAAGATAATACCCTTTTTCTTATGAGTATGTATACTTATTAAAATATTTTTTTAACTTGTTCATTATTCATATATATGTGTGTGTGTATTAACTACTTCTTTAACAAAATACATGAAAATATAAATTTTAATTACCTATCCATCCATTATCTTTACTGCTTATCCTCACTAGGGCCGTGGGCTGCAGGAGCCTATCCCAGCTAAAAAATATCTAAATTAATGCAACAAATATTACAGTATTAATAAAAAGAGTGTGTATTCTGTATATGACCCCCGGGTCATACTTTGCCCACACCTGATTTAGATAGTAGCACCGACTTACCAGGTTGATGAGTGGACCGCCAGAATTGCCAAACTGCAAAACCAAGCAATTGTCATAAGACGCAAAATTGGTAGTCAAACGCAAATATACAGGTACAGTACTGTACACATGATCAGTGTAGCTCACACTCACGTCGATCGCCGCATCAGTCTGGATGTACTCCATGTTGGGGTTCGACAGGCCAAGCTCCTTACTGCCCCTCTGCACAGAGCTGATGATCCCTGATGTGATGGTGTTCCGTAACGCAAACGGGCTTCCCATGGCCACCACAAACTCTCCTTGACGGACATCAGACGAACGGCCCAGGGTGAGTGTGGGTAGAGGATTCTGCGGGTCAGGGCGATGGGAGCAGATTAAACCTGTGCTGCTTTGAAAATAACACACTCAAACATGTACAGTTTGAGGGCCAACATAACCCAGAAGTTCGCGAATATGCACTTTCAAAATGTACAATAAAGAGACACCGAAATTAATGTAAATACAGAGTGTTACAACAATCTGATACCAGCAATAACTATACATATTTTACTTATTTTGTATGATGGAATGATAGGAAAGGCTTCATCAGGTGAAATTACTCAAACGGAGAACAATAATCAGCAACAGTAGATATTAGAAAGACCCATCCATTTATTATTAACCAATGGGTTACATCAAGTAACTTTAAAAATAAGAGTGTACTTCAAAGAAAACCCTGAAACGTAACTTCAATAAAACCAACAACAATATATATTTAAATTGCAACATAACAACTGCTTAACATAAACACAATCATATTTGACATTTGAATACATTAAATGAAAAAAACCTCAATAATTCATCAATAAATATACACTTAAAGGGCAAAATAACAATTAAAGTTCAATGAATGTATTTTTTTACTGCCAGTATATGGTGGGAACAACATTTGCTTTCTCCACGTGTGCGGCAACACACTTTTTAACTTCTTGATGCAACTGGGGTTTAATTTGATTGACAATGTTGCGTTGGGTAGAAATCATGTATTACTGAGGCTCGAGGTGCTTAGCTGTCTGTGTGTGCCTTAATGGGGTCGCAGTTCCTGCTGTACACGTCATGACCTCTGAGGGGCAGTGTGGTGCACGTAATTTAATACACACTTGCAGTAACAAAGAAAGTAAAATAACGATCGAATATTGTTAATATAACTAGTTTTTCACAGTTTGAAGAATATATGTTAGAGAGTATTGTTAGACTGCCTGTTTGTATGAGTTTATACAGCGTTCGTGTAGCAATATTCATTCTTTTGAGATATAAGTGCCACGAGTTCAATGCTAATTTTTGTTGCCTCGTCAATGGTGTTTTTCGTTCATCGTGTGTGAGGTTTGAGCAAGCAATTTTTGTGAACGAAAACGAAGAAACGGAGTCTGTGATATATTTTAACATTCAACAAGTGTAATTCTTTTGTTATGTCTGTTCAGTTTTACATTGAACTTCAACTGGAGTGTCAATAAATGACTTTAAGCAAGCAACTTTCACTCTTACTTACTCCTTGCTACTATATTAGCACCTTAGCAACCTGTTGTTGGGATCACGTGGGCTTTGCATGCCAACCGGAAAGTTGCTAGATAGAAGTGCTGGAGCGGAACATTGAATTGGACTGCTTGTATAAAAGTGGTAAAATCTGAGATTTTAGATTCCAATCTGATCCGATGCTCGTTTTTGTTGTTGCTGACATCGGACCGATCTCAAAGATCGCAATCGGGACACCTCTCGTTAACACAGCCAAATATGAAAATGTATGCTTATATTTACAATTATATCACTTCATCAAAGTACATTTGAACCCCTAGAAATTTAGGTTTTCAAAACAAATTGGCTTTACTTCATTAAAAAAAAAGACATATTTTTGATGAACTTCTTGAATGAAAGCTGAAAGTCTACACTTGTCTCACATCTTGATTGGTTAAGTTAAAATCTATTATGGTGGGGTGAGGTGGTGTTTAAAAAAGTCAAATACTCTCTAGGGTCGAAATGGATGACAGGTCCTGTAGTTTCATTTTGTGATAAAGCTCCAACGTGCCCCCTTGTGGAGAACCAAAGAAACGTGCAAAATGACTAAATGTCCTCAACTTACGACATGCAACATTTTAAGGTTTAAAAATCTGTCGTCACGCGGCACAAGTGATTTTCCATACAAATATTTTCTGTATTTATGACTTTACTACTATGTTAGCGTACAATTGTAATCTGTAAATCATTCATGCTGTCCCTTTTCAATTCAAAATTTAAAAAATTGAAACAGTGACAATTATTGAGTGGTATTTGTTTTATTAGGCCCACCGCACACTGAGTGACATGATTGAACGCGACTGGCACTTACTGTGTTGCAACTTGTTTTCACGAGTGGACAATCCGCTTCTTCCTACAAGCGCGCCATATTGTTTGTGGTTCAATGTAATAATATATGTGGTGCCTCAAAACGTGGTTTCCCGATAAGAACACATTTTCTGTTGTAGTTATGTTTGCAAGAGGGTGGGGTCAGTCAGTCACGTCACTCTCTAAGTGGCGGGCCTAATTCTTAAAACACTTAATAAAAACAAAAACTGATTTTTTAAAAAAAATTATAATTCAATTTTAGGCTCAGATCCTCTGTCACGTGAACCTGACCAATTAAATATTAAAAAGAAATTGAGTCCTGTGGCCCATGTCTAATCTGATCTGTTGAACCTTTTTTGCATTAGATTAAAAAGCAAATTATAATCAGTCCCTTTTTGTTCTGTTTGTTTTACGATTCCCCAATGATATGCAAATTGTTAGTGATAGACTATGATGCATTCATTACGACTTACTGTAGATACAATTTGAATGTCATAAACCCCTAGAATTCCAGTTTCAATGCAATAAGATTATAAAAACAATCTAAATGCACAGAAATTGGCGGTAGGGACTGGTTAGAGTGTCTGCCTCACAGCTCTGAGGACCGGGGTTCAATCCCCGGCCCCTGCCTGTGTGGAGTTTGCATGTTCTCCCCCTGCCTGCGTGGGTTTTCTCCGGGCACTCCAGTTTCCTCCCGCATTCCAAAAACATGCATGGTAGGTTCATTGAAGACTCTAAATTGACCGTAGGTGTGAATGTGAGTGCGAATGGTTGGTTTTTTGTATGTGCCCTGCGATTGGCTGGCAAACAGTCCAGGGTGTACCCCGCCTCCTGTCCGAAGATAGCTGGGATAGGCTCCAACACGCCCGCGACCCTTGTGAGGATAAGCGGCTCAGAAAATGGATGGATGGATGTACAGAAATTCCATAAAAACAAGGCACATAGGAAACATACGAATGTTCCGTGACTGTGTATAGCAGGCCTTTTGAACTATTTGTGCCTCTTTTTACTCACCTTTGCAGAGATTTTGATGGTTGCGATGTCCGCCACCGGATCGACATCTTGCACGGTGGCATGGTACATATCTCCATTTGTGAGCTTGACGCGGACCCCTCGCTTGTTGGCCACCACGTGAGCATTGGTCACGATGAGGCCGTCGCTGCTGATAATAAATCCCGAGCCATTGGACACTGCCACTTCCCTCCCGGAAAATGGATGTCTGTATTAAAACAAAAAATACATATAAAAGTGTATTTATCAAAGATCCACACACAAATTACAGTGACCACATTTTATGAATACTGCATAGGTGCTATATTCCTGACAACCAAAATTTGTAACACAATGCTTTGATACTGAGTTAAGTAGTGACTACATCTCCTGCTTCCACCTTCCTGGAAAAGTGTCTGTAACCACGGCACATTAGTGTGCAGCGAGAGTTTAAATTGATTTACTACAAATAATTAACAAATAATAATAAATACATTTCTTATTCTTTGATTGGTGAACTTGAGTCAAACATCACTTTGGTAATCACAGTGGATTGCAGCAACGGCGCCCGATGCGGCAGTCGAAACAAAAGTGTAAAAATAGATTGCGCACGCAATTATTGATAAATGAAAGTAGCAAACGGCATGTAGATTATTGTAACGGAGTAAAAGTTTCGTGTCTTCTTAACATAAACACTAGAGTCAAATTAAAAAGTATGCTTCATCAAAAGCATTCTGATAAATACAATTGATCCAAAATGTTACTTGAGTAAACCTAACGGAATAAATGGAGCGCGTTCCTCTCAATCTCTGGAAATTGGGATGAGTGACGTTCGGGCCACCTGTTATGCGAACTCACCTGCCCACGATTTCGATGTAGACGACCGCTGGAGTCGACTTTTCCACCACATCTGCGATGAAGTTGTATTTATATCGAGGAGTGTCCGGTTTAAAGGGGGACGCGCACTCGGCTGTCGGCAGGATGCGTTCAAGTACCCCGCGTGATTTGGGGTCACCGCCGTCCTCTCGGCCGTCCAGAAGCGCGGCGGCACCGCACAGTCCCAAGCCCACGGACACCAACGACTTGAGCAGGCGGGGGTGGCTGTGGTCGTCTTCTCCTCCATTGTCCGACGCCGGAGCTCTCCGGTCCACTTGTGTGTTGTCGCCACAGACACCGCGGTCGGATGTCAGGACCGCACACAACCGCCGGCGGCTGCATGTTATCGCTGCATTATTTCTCCAAGTGTGTGTTAACGCCGCGAGACGGATACGGCGACTGACAACAGCCGCGGTGGCTGCCATACTGCATCACTTTATATGGGGGAAATACTTGTGGTTTGTATCGAAATTAATGGAATGATACTAAAATTATCATTAAGGTTTCCGTTGACTGGAGTCATGAGACGAAGACCAACCCAAATAACTTCAAGCCGGAAGTGTGACAATTGTTTTTCTTCCTTTCCGTTTAATCTAGGTTGACAAAGACGCTTTAGGGTTCATCACCGCCACCAACTGGATTGGAGTGAAAACGTAAGTCAGTCAAGTCACTCACACCTACAGTATTTTTATTTTTTTCAATTTTGACTTGAGCCATACATAATGAAAAAACAATATAAAGAAGTTACAAACAATAAAAAAAATAAAAAATTAAAGCAAGGGCAGCGTTTTATGCTGTGTTGAAAGCCAAGGAATATATATTTTTTTTAAATCAGAAGTGGCAAAAGTCCTCACATTCTGTACTTAAGGAGAACTATAGCTCATGTGCAAAATCAAGGGCCCACATCCGGCCTGCCACACCATTTTAAGTGGCCCGCAAAAGAAAATTGTATAATTCTTATTAAAATCTGTACCAACATTTCAAATTGTTGTTGTACGTAATAATAACATTGAGATATTACAGGTTTATTATAAGCATTTTTTTTTTGTTACCAAACCCATTGTTTTACAGCATCTTGATGAGTAGTTGAACAAACAAATGACTTCTGTTTTCAAATACAGTTATCCATCAATTTGTTGTGTGGACCGGGCCAGACCATGAATAGCAAAAATTCACAGATAACTGATGCGCATTTTGGAAAAAAAGAAAAATGAAAAATTTGTAAAGAAAAATAATTTAAAGAAAAAAATCAGCGAGTAGGTAAATCTGCAGGTGCCAAACCATGATATGTGGGGGTCCACTGATTTATAGTGAGGCTATGAAACATTTATATGGTTTCAAAGTCATAAAGGCCCTATAGGAATTGTACCAACAATGTGGCCTGTGACAAAAATGAGTTTGATACTTGTATAGATACTTGTAAAAACAAAAAACACTGGTAAAAGTACAAAAAAAAAAGTTACCACTCATGTGGTTATGTAAAAGTAAAAAAAAGTGCACCTTTTGAACTGAACTGAGTAACAAAAAAAATGCTAAATTCACAAATGACAACAACTGAAATAATACATCTTATGTATACTGTATGTTTTACGTATATATTACACTTCAAGCAATGGCATATTGGTCAGCCCCAACGTTGGTTAGCGAGCCCGCTAGCAGCTGGTTACTAGCTACTAACTGCTAGTGGGCTCGCAGATCGCTCCCTCCGCTGCGTCGTGTGTGGGTCCGCACAGTAACGATACAGTAACAAATAACACATAACACTTCTGGGAAGATGCATTTTTGTTGGGTTTTAGGCATAGCATGCTAGTTAACTACATGCTCTAGTCACAGAAATTGGCCAATTTATTATTACTAAGGACTTTAGGGGAGTGCCGACTAATAAGTAAGTGAGTACTTGGGCTAATTTCTAACCCTGCCCCAAAAATCCAGACAAGTGAAATGGTGAAAAAGAGTTTAACATGATAGCTTAACACGATAGCTCCACAATTTACATTGTTCTCATTCTCTGCACATATTTCAGCACTTCCCTTCAAACATATTCAATGTATTTACAAGCAAATCACAGAAATCATTTTACTGGGTCTTTAAAACATAACTAACAATGCACCTTTGTAAATAGGAAGCTGTACCATGTGTTTCTGTGTAACAGAGAAAACAATTTTCTTGCTCAAATGTTGAAAAATAACTACAAAAACTTTGTTTTACTGTCAGTTGCCAGGTCGGCAATCTGTTCTCAATTTCCTTACCTGGATAAATAAATGTTAAATTAGAAATATATATAAAAAAAAAAATGTAATAAATAAATAAATGTTAAATTAGAAATATATATATATATATATATATATATATATAATTTTTATTTTTATTTTTATTTTTTTCTTAAATATTGTTAGGTCCTTTTGGGGGTGAAGTTGCTAGGGTGTTCTGTCTGAGAAGTTGCCGATCTAGCAAAAACAGTGCTAAATTGAGACAATGATTGGACTATATATTTCAACGTTCGTTCTTATTTAAATCACAAAAAAGTTACTGTAAAATGGGTTCGGGGTGCTTCGGTGTTGAAAGATTGGTAAAAACATCGCCCCACCTATGAATGCTGCCCTTGGCATTAAAGCAAGCGCACCATTAAATGGCATTCAAATGTTTTCCAGCCAATCAGAGCGCAGAATGAAGGCAGCGCTGTCGTTTGAATACACTGCGGAAACAGGCTGGCAGACACTTTCCATCCAAGTTGAGAAAGTGTGCACAGCGCGGCGGCAATGTAGTCAGCAAGCAAATTAATTACATCGGTACGATTCAAAGCGGACGATGCTTCAGACGTCTAAATTGGGATTTTGCATGGAATAATAATATTGAAAATAATTTGTCTTTGCGACGTAAATGTTTCTCTGTGGCTGGCTAACGTTAGCTAGGTGACCGACTTGGCTAGCCACTTGCGATCTCCTCATGTAAACTCGTTGACTAGTTGGGGAAAAATATTTTGGACAAAGAAACCCTCTTAGTTTTTTTTAAACTTGCTCTTCTTGTTTGCAAAACGTGATTGTAAATTTTTGTGTGTTAATTAATTACACGGAAAGATGACTTAGCGACAGTTTGTATAATAAGACAAGATAAAGAACGCAAAGGAGTTTCCTCGTTTTTGTGAGGTGTACGTTGTATTTAGTGTGTAATTCAAGCAGGGTAGGAAGCTAAAATGATGGTCGAGGAGAGAAGTTTGGTTCGCCTAGTGGCTGTGCAACATCTCCGGACAGCGTATGGGATCAAGACAAAGAACTGGAACAAAAACAAAGCAGCCAGTTGTAAGTCAACAGCAACAACCAACTCGGTGAGTTAGAAAACACGATATTAGCCCTGTATCGTTTTTGTTTTTTTAATTATATTTTTTTTGCTGTTACTTTTTGCCCTGTAAGCTTATATGCAGTGTCATGCTTTACTATTGTTGTGACTATTGAATATATTTACATATGTTTGAAAGCACTGATGAGCCCCGACATCTGTTCCCAGGATCTTGTCAGAAGCTTTGTTTGGTTGTTCTTTGATTGCACTCACTATAAACTTTTTATTTTATTTATTTATTTTTTTATTTTTTTACAAGCTGGCTCAAACAAGGCACACAAAGGCTAATGTATTCTCATAAACCTAAAATGGCAAATTGTCCGGCTATACACTTTGGAAAAACAAAGCAGCGTTTAAAACAGACAGGAGAGATTCTAAGACAAGCTTTGTTCTTTTTTTAAACGGACACTTAGGAGTCACAAGATTCATGTCAACGAGACTTGATGTTGTTTCAAATGACATTTTACTTCCCCTATTTGGGTTAGCTCCAAAGAAACGTGGAGAAAGTCTGGAGTAAAGCAAAGACTGACCATTATTGGAGACCTGGACAAAAATGTGAATAAAATAACATTACTAAAGATGAAAAATCTCCCAAAATGTATTAGAAACCCCACTTATCAATATGTACCACTGCAAAGTACAACCACAATAATAATTTAATAAAAGGCTACGTTAATACATATGCTGCAATGTCACTCAAGTGTAAAAGTCAAATGTTTGATACAGCTCTTGTATGGGATCACATTAGATTGAGTAGGAGTACCTAAATAGCTGTTGAGTATATATTTTTTTTACAGTTTGTTTCTATTGAGAATATCAAGGATGCAATGCAGGTATTACAGATTCAAGTTCAATAAGGTCGTCTCTCCTTCTAATCTCTCTCTCAATTGTTGCCCCTAGACAAAGGTATTTGGAGTACCATTGGAGAGTTTACCATATTATAACATGGCACGTGGGAGAGTGCCAAGGTAAGAGCTTTTGCTCCTCATTCACATGTACAGTGGAACCTCCAAAGTTGAAGGCACTAAAAGATGTACAATTTGAAATTCAACTAAATTTTATGGAAAAATATGCCTCATAAATCAAATAGACCATCATCACGCAATGTAATGTATTATTTAATAATATAATGCTACAGTTTGTTGTTTATGCATTTGCTCTTATTTTGCTTTGGGTTACTCTGCTGTCTGCAGCTAAATCATGCTCGATGTCTGAGACTAGCTCAGTGAGCATCTTACTTCTGAGACCTCAGATGTGGTTTTCTTTTTCTTTGTTGTTTTATTGATGACACTACAAAAGTGTACCAATGATGCCAAAGAAGATACAGTATGTGTGTAATGATAACTAATGCCATAGAACCAGAACTGGAAGTTACGGCGACATGTGAAGGGGTCTGGCTCCACAGTACAATACAGTAGAAACAGCACAATAATAGTTAAAATACATATACAGGGTCCTCATTTTACAGTGGTCTAGTTTGCAGCCCTTCCATTTTCAACTGAACAAGAAGTGTGCTTGAAATATTTAATGTGAGTATAACTTTACTACTGCGTTAGCGTAGGTTAGGTAATAGAAGAAATTGGGTTACATTGGTGTCGTAGCAACAGAACGCCGTTGCAAACTGAGGATGCCATTTTTACTCAATTCCAGTAATACGGTAATTTCTCGTTTACAATGCGCATCCCCCCCCCCCCCAAAATTTTTTTTGTCAAAAGTCAGTAGTGCGCATTATACATGGATATAGGGGAAAATGGAAAAACATTTCACATTTTATAAATGTATGCCGCCATCTAAAGGTTATGAAAAAGCTGTACACTTTCATTCCAAAATGCCACCCCCACCTAGAAGTTATGAGAATAGTGTACACTTTCATTCTAATATGCCACCGCCACCTAGTGGTTATGGAAAAGGTGTCACCTACACTTTCATTCCAATATGACAGGGGTACATACATATATATGACTGCATATATGTACAGTTGTGCTCATAAGTTTACATACCCTAATCTGTTTCTGAAATGCTTCATCGTTTAATTTGAATCCCATTAAAATGAAATTAAATGTGCTAACGGGACAAGCTGAAAGGAGGAAGAAGTGTTTCGCCTGGTCCTTCACGTTTTCTTTAAATAAGTGTACCCATCTTAAAAATTCTGCCTGGGTAATGAAACATATGAGCACAACTGTGTGTTTTCTAATTTCCTAAATAAAAGTAGGGCTGTGAATTTCAAAATAAGAGCAAGTAAATAAAAAAGAACGTATTACGTGTTCAAATAAAGTGCTTAACTTCAGAATAATTCTTTGAAAAAAACCTAACAAAATACAGATAATACTTCACGTTTTGATCATATGGGTAAAAGCAAAATCATGCATTGTAAAAATGCATTATACATGGGTAGAAAGCTTTTCAAGAATTTCTAGGTCAACTCGTATTATACATGGGTGCGCATTATACACGAGAAATTACGGTACCTGTAAAATGGCAGTAGGTACCAATAATGCGCTGCAAACACCTTCCTGTTACTTTTCCATTATGTTTGTCAGGTCTCTTCAAAGATTGACCCTCCCAGTTGAAATGGATATTTGACTTGTATAGGCGTCACTGGCAGTGAATTAGTTTTTTGGTGGCTCCACTGTATTGAGTACTTGCAACTTGGCTAGTTACCCTTTATTACAATTGAGCTAACATCTCGTATCTGTGCTCTCCTAGCTTTCTGGTGGATGCATGCATGAAGTTGCAGGCGCATGTCGACACGGAGGGCCTGTTCAGAAAATCGGGCTCTGTTGTTCGATTGAAAGGCCTTCGGGTGAGTGATTGGTGACTTGGCCCTCACTGAGGGACCTTGACCCCATTGGAAGGGCTTTCAGACAGCAGGGTTTTGTTTCATGTTTCCAGACTAAAGTGGATTCGGGTGAGGAGTGCCTGTCTGCCGCGTTCCCCTGCGATGTGGCTGGCCTGGTGAAGCAGTTCTTTAGGGACCTGCCAGAACCTGTGTTACCCACCGAGCTGCAGGAGGCCTTCCTCAAGGCCCAGCAGCTTCCCACCAAGGAGGAGCGCACCTCCGCCACAATGCTGCTCTCTTGTGTCCTGCCTGACAGGAGCCTCAGTGTCTTGTGCCATTTCTTTGACTTCCTCCAAAATGTCTCTAAGAGGTGCTTGCATGTTTTTTTTTAAAAAAAAATTGACAGTAATGTAATGCAGTATTTGGTTCAAGTGAAAACAAATATCCCGCCCCCCCCCCGCCCAATTTCACTCTAAGTGGCACAATTTGTGTGTTCGTCATGGCATCTTAAATGCACAAAACGGCATGGAATCTCATATCTTCAGTGTAAATCAGGCCAAATTTAACTCATCTGTGGGAAAAATTTACAATCAATT
This sequence comes from Phycodurus eques, assembly GCF_024500275.1. Lineage (NCBI taxonomy): Eukaryota > Metazoa > Chordata > Actinopteri > Syngnathiformes > Syngnathidae > Phycodurus > Phycodurus eques. Next base: position 13,215,790 of record NC_084538.1, on the reverse strand, counting down.
GTTCTATTTATTGTTATTCTATAGGGCTCAATAGTTGCCTGGTACAGATTGCTGTGTGTGAGTGTTCCCAAATGATCGTTTTTATTTTTCACAAAATAATATACAGCAAATAAAATATTTATAATAATTTTATAATATATATTATAATATATAATAGTAAGTATTTTATTGTTACATCAGAAGAATCATTTTAACAACAATTAGTTCATTGGTGCCCTGAGAATGAAATACTTTGTTTAAAAATGTACTTTAAAAAAATAAATAAATAAAAACAAATAGGCAGCTCACAGTTGGGCATGAGGTCCGCCCATCCATCCATTCTCAATACCAATATCTTGTTCAGGGTGCTGGAGCCTATATCCCAGCTGACTAAAGGTGAAAGGCGGACTACACTTCGAACTGGCTGCCGTCAATCGCAGGGCACATATAGACACGGAGAACCACTCACATTCACACCATCACTGAGTGGGAACTGAACCCACTCTGCCTGCACCAAAGTCAGGCGAATGCACCACTACACCATCAGTGACTGGCATGTGGTACACCTAAACAGTTGAAGTGATGCAGGAATACTGGTGTGGTTGGGTTGCTACATTGACTGCCTTCATTTTCACAAGTGTGTAGTGACTTCCATTTTACAACAGTTGATCATGTGATTTCAACAAAATTTTCAAAATGTACAGTGATTACTAGATTATTGTGCCCATCCATAATGCTTGAGCTAATATGTTTTTTCCTCTCCTTGTGTTAATCCCTGCTGTCTTGGTTTGATTCCAGGAGTGCAGAGAATAAGATGGACAGTGCCAATTTGTCTGTAATCTTGGCGCCCAATCTCCTCCACTGTGGAGAAGGTACAGAGAAGATGAACACCAACACAGAAAAACGCATCAGACTGCAGACAGCTGTTGTTCACTGCTTCATAGAGCATGCTCACAACTTTGGTACCACTGCACACACTTCACTTGCTCCTCTTCTTGGCCTCGATCTGGTTGAGCATTAAAACCGTTTCCTTCATCTGTGCGTTACAGGTGCACTGCCACCGTTCCTTGAAGAGAAGGTTTCAGCCAGTGATGCACCGTGACCCAGCAATTTTGTCGCCTGCATTCAATGAGCTTCAGGAGGTAGACCAAAACTCAGGGAAGAGGCGGAGACACAGGCACAGTCTCGGAGGTAAAACGTGATTGTTGGGGATTGAGTGTAGGGCATAATAATTAATTAGCCCAAATTTGTAAAATGTGAAATTTATTTCTGATTCATTGTGTAGTAACAACTGCTGATTAATTAATAAACCACTGGCCATTATTCAAAAACGTAATAGATCCTGGGGTCCCTCTTAATGGTACAGCTTTGTGTCTAGTGTATTGGTGTAAATTCCAGAACTTGTGCATCAAATTTTCCTCATAGTCGGTCAAGGACATTTAGTCACATACCCATCCATAATTAAGTGAAAAACAAAAGGCTTTGTCTAAATCTGTGTTTAGCTGAAGTCCCTCAAGTAGATGAACTTGTTTTTCTGTCTTTTTTTAATTTATTTTAGTTTTTTCTTCTGCCACTCCTGTGATTGTGACTCCATCCTCCAAGCGAAAACTGCCTCTAGATGCCGGTCCTTCTTTTGGATTCTCAAACAAGAAACGTAGATCTGTCAAGAAGAATCTGGGGATGGAATTGCTTCCCAGTTCCTTGTTCAGCGGCACCTCCACCCCTGGATCAGGTATTTTGGATTGCTCTCTTAAGGCTATCAAAACATTCTGCTGTGTGATTTGTTTCAAGAGCTATTCCATATGAAGCTTACAGTGCGTCAGGGGTGTTGGATTCACCCCAAAGTACTCTTTCCTCGGCTGGGAAGTCTCTAAGGCAGTCAGACACCTCAGCAAGGAGAAAGAGCAGACGACTGAGCAGCAGACATGTAGTCAGCAGGTACACACTCCCAGCTAGCCTTCAAGTCTCATTGTGCACACCTTGGCCACATGGTTCGGTAGATCCAAACAAACCAATGACATGCAATGCAAGGGCTCTAACCTTTTAAATGACAACTATTTAATACTGTACAGTGGAACCTCCAAAGTCAATTCCATGACGCTGGTGGCTGGTCCCATAGGAAGTAACAAAGTGAATTCATCATAAAACCCTTATGCATTGTTTGAGGTAAAATGTCAACATTCCAAATTGTCATACAGCCATAAAGTGATGTTAGTTACAGTATAATACTATAACGAAGTCAAATTATGCACTATTTAAAGGTGCCTGACAGACACATAATTTTGAACAAGATGTTTGCTTAGCTATACTGACACCTGGTGGCGTTATATGCAAGTACTTAGCCTAATAACAACATTTACTGGAAATGTAATTGTATTGTCATTGGTAAGCATGGCATTGTTTGGTCTACTACATTTCTGTATATGTGTATGTATGTTTATGTAATTTATACGTAATTGTTTAGTTTCAATTTTGAGGTGTACTTTTCCAGTAATGTTTTGTTGAACTCCAAATCAAGTCAAGTGCCCAAAAGTGGTCCATTCGGTTGTTTGACTGAAGGTTTCACTGTATTTAATCTTTTATTATACTGATATACTACTTTATTTTATTGTTGGGATTTCAGAACTTCTCTTTAATATATTGCCCACCATATAGCTAAGTAACTTAATTTAACAATACTATATATTTGCGTATTAACATTATCTTTGTGAAAGCAGAATTCTGCATTCCCCACCCCCTCCCCCCTTGAGGGATCATAATGAGTATGTTAAATAAAACAAATATGTATGTTGCATCTTTAAGTGTGCTGGGGTAACTAACGTGGCTGGTGAGTCATTGTGCCCTAGATAAAGAAAACATGTTCCTCTCTTGGCTTATCTCATATTGATCATGGTATTGATTTACATCCTTTTCAAGAGTTGAATCTGGAAGAGCCGGCTGCTTTTCTCCCAAAGTCGACAAAAAAGAAGCACCACACAAGTCTCTGCGCCAGCGTTTCAGCTTGGGGAGGAGCTACAAAGATGCCGTAAGTGCGCTTGCCTGATAGAAGTCAACGAATGAACAGTGGTGTCATCATGTCCTGCAAGCAATTATTTTTGAAATCAAGTTATGTTTGCACATGGGGTCAACTGTTACACTTTTGTGGTGACTGAGTTTACATTTAATCATTTTAAACGTGACAAGCGCATGCATGATTCTACTGCTGTTATTTTTTTTTGCTCCAGACCTTTAAATTTGGGTTTGGGGTAGGGTACGAAGCTAAAATATATTTTTAATACCCAATTTCCAGTAATTTTTATTACACTAAGTACAGCAACATTATGCCACAAATTCTAAGTATAAATCATGTATACACAGTGCAATAACTTTGGTACTTTGGTTGAGTGGTCAATGATTAACAAATGTTCTATAGTTAAATGTAATCTAATTTTTGACTCAATAAAAGTTGCTGACCACAAAAGACAATATCTCGTTTCTTCTGAGTGATTTCTTTCATCCTCTGAAGAACTAACGACAAAATCCATCAAATTAACGATCAATGTTGTATTCTGGGTAACATCTGTGGGTTCATTTAACACTTCAATACTAATGCTGAAAGTCCTCTGACGTCTACTTCATCTTTCATTTCTCATTCCATGCTGGTTGCTGGTGTAGGGATCTGGGTCCATAGGTTGGCGACTTGCCTCCCAGGAGAGCACCACCAGTTTTTGTTTCACCAAAGAGACCACGTTCAGTCCATCGCTTCTGCCCAGAATTGCTCAATCCAACAGTGAGTACTTGGGGATGCTCGTTTCTCTGCTTTGCTATTTTTAATACTTTGAGCTTTTGCTTGACTAATACCTGCCACTATCCCAACTTGATAGGTTCAAATTTTATAAGCAAGTCTGAGGACAACTTGCTGTCCCCCCAGTGTGAGCCAGGTGCCCACCGCACCTCATGGAGCGGAGAGGCCCGTGGAGGATCACAGCTCTTTAGCGGGGGGCCCTTCCCTGATACACCCATGAGTGTGCATCTGAAGAACCATTGCATGTCTGAACCCGCCATTGTTGTGTCCAAACCTCCGACTGGGTCCAGCCTCCCTCAAAAGTTGTGTTGCGCTTCCAGTGCGGAGAGCCTGGAAAGCGAGTCCTCCATTTCCAAAGCCTCGAGCCAAACGGTAGCATCTGCGCCGAAGGTGGAGAACGCCCTCGGAACTCTGACACACGAGACGATGAAAGCAGAACCGTCAGACAGTATCCTGCTCCCTCTGCCACAGATCCGCACAGTTGCGCGTCTAACTGAGGGGACACGCATGTCCAAGTTCCCAAGTCATCATGCGCTAAATATTACCTTTGACATAGAAGCCTTATCACCTCTGCATATTGATAGTATAGTTTTAAATTCTTCTGGGAGTTGTAGTCCAGTGCTGAGAGCTGTTGGCCACAATAGCTTTGCGATGAGTGGAAGTGACGACTCAGCCGAGCAGGTTCACTGCAGTAGACTGATTGAAGCTCTGGACATGCAGAGTCCAGCACACTTCAGACTTGGTGTCTCGCCAGGACTGGGGTCCACTCCCTATATGCCACGCCTTGAGCTGGCAGATGAACTGAGCACAGCTGGCATCGGTAAAGCACATTGCAAGGATGTGTCTTCTCCAGAATCTGGTACCCAAATGCAACACCAACAGCCACATAATCCGGAATGCCA